>NC_134278.1:12545571-12845571 GCF_949628215.1 Phalacrocorax aristotelis
TTGCTACTGCACCAGCAATTTGGAATCAAACCAATGATGTTGTCATTTGTTCTTTGCACTACCTGCATGATTACCAGAACAGGTCTGTTCAGGGACAGAGGCTGAATGTGGATCTCTCTCCTCTAAACTCCAGTCTGTGGTGGAATTTAGGCATGTACATAGTATATAGTTTTAGGTACACAGACAATTTTAAGACTTAATAAGGAGGTATCCCAACCATGTAGACAGTCATTAAAAGATAATACCAACAGCAGAGGTCCGGCAAGTGTAAATATCTGCCTTGGATTCAAGGACTCTTTATACTAAAAGATATAGTCCCTCTTGTCAACATTGTCCTCTTACAACATGGATATTTACCCTGCCGACTCTTGGATTCACCTTAAATCTTGTAGAACAAAATGTTTTGGCCTCAGGCTTGTTATTCTCTTAGTTTACTTTTTGTCCTGCAGAAATTCTGCAGGCTTCAGGCTGCCTGCTTTGTTCATCTTTTTAACCATTCACAGTGTTAGTCTCGTCATCTGTCTGTCTCTTCCTCCTCTCCCTAATTTCCCCTCTGTAACAGAGCGATAGAGAAGACAATATGCTAACTGTAGGCAAGAGTAAAAAACCTATCTGCCTTTCTGAAGTCAATTAACACAGCAATGTGAGGACAGCTATGCTTGGTCGGACTGAGACACCTAGCCCAGCAATGGAAGCGTAAAAGAAATTGCAAGAGCAGGGCAGATACCTACTGGTTCCTCAGAGAGTATGCTTTGCTCTCCGCTAGTTTGCATCTTAAAGACTTCTTCAGGCAGAGGTGATGTCATTGTAGTTTTAAGTGTTAGGAGTTTGTAGAGGTTCTGCAATCAGAGTTTTGTGAAATCGACTGACCAAAACTTCATTGCAAAATATACAGGTTTAATTTGTAGCTTTATTTGTAGTTTTATTTTGTAGCACTTCTTATTTTAACATTTACCTAAAAACCCAAAAGAACTCAAATATTTCTTTTAATTTCAAAAATTTTTTAACAGTCCATGTTGGCATTTAAAATAATTTTTCAATTGGAAATTACTTTTTTTTCTTGTGAAGATTGCTTTATACTTAAAAGCACCTTAAGCTGGCACAAAATAATAATTAAAAATCCACTACAAGTCAAATGGCATGTTATTTAACTCTGAGTTTGGATTTTTTGCAGTTATTCTCAAGTCTTGGATCACGACCCTTCAGTAAATAATAAACAATTATTTACAAAATGTCTTTTCATACTGAAAAATTATTTGCCAATCTAATAACTTTCTGTTAATTTACTCCAGGTTTGCATGACTAATTTTAAGACGCATCCCACCCATAATAAGCAGCTACATTATGTTATGGATGCATAATCTTACTGGTTTTAGGATTCACAAAAGATAGCAGCTTTTTCCTGTACTTGGGTAAGTTTGGATTCCAGATTTCAAGGGGAAAGCAATATTCTCCTCAATCTTAAGAAGCCAAATTTTCCTTATGGCAGCAGTTCTGGATAGAAATAGTTCCTCTCTTCTTTTAGTGTCCTAGTTTATTCACAGAACATGGTGAGAAATAATAATTAAATTCTGTCACTTTCAGCTCTGTTCCATCTTTCATTCTCTACCAAAAAGCCCAAATCCTCATAATTCACCTCCATCACTGCACTGTTCTGAACTTCTCGATCACTCAATTTTTTTTTCTCCACAACCTCGTTCACTGTTTTCTTCTCCTCTTTCAATTGCTTCATTTGTGTATTCCTTGCTATCACATTTTTCCTTCCCATGCACTGCACTTCTACCTTTCTCCTACCTCCCCTCTAGTCAGTGCCATCCAGTTTCAGGGGGGACAAATATAACAGTCTAAGAATCTTAGTTGCTTTAGAAATTGGCAGTCCTGTGTACTCCACTTAAGCATTTAAAGGAAGGCACAAGTGTGTGACAAGAATGGGAACAAGGCAAGGATAAAGATACTTCATATGGTATCAACCAGCTTGGCTGTAGCTTTGGGCTTTTGAAATAGCATTTGTGTGTTTGAATTGTTTGGGTTCAGTCTGTCAAGGCGATAGTAGAACAATATTTATGCACTAGTAATTACAGTATTCTCCTTCCCTCCCCTCCCCAGTAGCACAGATATAGTTTATAGTCTGTCAGTATTTCCATTGCAAAGTCCATTTTTCAAGAGGTCAATAACTCAG
The DNA here is from genome assembly GCF_949628215.1 of Phalacrocorax aristotelis. Classification (NCBI taxonomy): domain Eukaryota; kingdom Metazoa; phylum Chordata; class Aves; order Suliformes; family Phalacrocoracidae; genus Phalacrocorax; species Phalacrocorax aristotelis. The sequence continues at coordinate 12,547,751 of NC_134278.1, forward strand.
CCGTTTAAGACTGCATCAGCTCAAACCTTGATATACAAGTTGTCAAAGACTCTTAATTCACTTCTTTTTCCCCATGATGGAAGGGAAACATTTGTTAGGGTTTTGGTTTTGGGGTGGCCTTTTTTGTAATTTATGGGGATTTTTAAAAAATTTTTGAACTAAAACTTGGCTTTGCCTCTGAAACTGAAATGTTACAGATAAATTGTCACTAATATGGGCTAAGACTTTCAAGATTTTTTAAAGTAGAACTAAACAGCCAAAATATCCAGATAAAAAGCACAGCTACCAAGCAGTCAGTACAGACAGTTTTTGTCCTTTTTTAGACTGCAGAGTATATTAATCTTAGCTGCTGTCCCACTGGTAAACAGCATGCTATGAGTTTCCGAAGAAGAGCATATTATGCACAAAACAAGCAGAATGAAAGGGCTCTCCCATTCTCAACTTAGGCCATTTGGTGTAATTCCATCCAAAAGCTGGACTTGCGCCAGTGTACCACTGGAAATTTAATTCTATGCCATAAAAACAAGTGAAGATGCTTCTGTCAGATTTTCATCCACAGCAATATTTGCATTTGCAGTAGGGACCCATGAAGGCATGAACTCAGGCAGAAACACTATTCATGCCTAAGCTGTCTTACTACAGTGAAGGTGTACTTGGGGAAACAAGGATTTATTTCTACCATATCTGGAGAGACACCTGGAGCTAGCAGTGTAGTCACCGGTTTTAGTCACACTTGCCATGGGATGGTTAAGGACTCTCTGAAAGTTGGACTCCCTGGAAGAAGCAGGAAGAAGCCAAAGTATTTTCAAGCACAAGGTGGGGACAAAGGGATATAGCACAGAAGCAGTGAAACATGTTAAAACTGAATGCAAACGTATGGGCTTCTGTATCTATGAAGCAATAACATTGGCTGTGCTGTTATGACATGGGGAAGAGGAGGGGTGACCCTTCCACTTGTCTAAGCAAGAAGACAGTCTTTTATCCACTTGAAGGGCCCAGATGGAGTCCCTTTTTCCACTAACCCACACCAGAGTGTGACAGTGAAAGACCAACGGGCATGTACAAGGAGAAAACTGACCGAATAAATAGTGTTCTGTCACCAATTTGACCTCAGCAATTCAATGCATGTGTATACTGTATTTCTTATTATAAAGATGATATTAGAAAATAATAAACTACATAGCACTGTAAAACCATTAAATAGAAGGTGCTTATTTTGCATTCACTATCACTTCCAGAGAAATAAACCTGAAAAAAAACAACTGCTGGAAGAAAAGTAAAACTGAAGAAAAAAGCAACTCCTGGATAAATGAAAAATAAGAATAGCAAGAAGTGCAAATAAACATTGACTGCATTTGTTCTCACTGACTGCTAAGAAAAAGTGCGTATGTTTAATTCACAACCAGTATACTGAAGTTACATCTGTGCTTCTTTACCAAAAATTAGCTTAGTTATACGAATGATGCAAGACTGGTATTTCTTTTTTCTGACTGATTTTAACTATTTTACTCAGTCATGAAAGGCCAGTTTGCACACGCACCAAAGCACAGTCATCCAGTGGAAGGCCAATGAGCGTCAGAAATACTGTGCATCTGCTTCCCTGAGCCAACCTGAACACTTTCTATGCCGCACTTTCTCATTGCCATAATGTGCTGACATATAAGAGCTATAGGACTTCAGGCAGCTGGCTAGATTCCTCAGAGCTTATCTGCATATTTTGGCATGGAATATATTAATGCACTATCAGCCAGCCTTGCCCTCTGAGATGTGCTGCAACTCACAGAAGAGATGGAGGTATTGCAGTGTATGTGAGCTATATGCAATATTGTGCAATATAAAATGATCCATTACAGTTTACCAAAACTTTGAAACCCCCATAGCAAAAGTAGATTATCACCGACAAATGTGATTTAGCCTTCATACAGTTTAATTTAAAAAACACTGCATAAATGTTTTTATATTTACTCATGGTTCTTATAAAATTTAACTGCAAATAATCTGAAAAAAAAAAGACTCAACATAAATGGTTTCAATTTTTTCAGCAATTTGTTGGGAAAATGCCTGACATTTTTATACTACAGAGTTGTCAAAGGAAAATGCTAATAAAACCAATCAAAGATTAATTTTTACTAAAAGCTAATGAGAGAATATCCTAATCAGCTAAAGCAGTATCACACTTCACATAAAACCTATAGATTGTATTACAGAATGCAAACTATTAGAGTTCAGTTGGAAAATCCTAGGGAAGTGTTAGAGCAAATTTTCAAAACAGAAAATATTTCTTTTGTACTTTGCATGTCAGAGCATTGTGGGCAGGAAGTTCCATTCTGAATAGGATTTTGTAGCCTTTATGGTTTGTATTCATGCTGTGCAAAATATATAATTGTGGAAAGTATGAGCCTCCTCTGAAACTGCTAACCAAAACTATTTTCCACTTAGAATAAATTTGTCTTGCTCAGCATTAGTATCTGAAAATGTATGTATCTAATCTAGGGAGTTGTTTAGCCTTTTCCTCTACCCTTGGACAGAAATAGAAATCCCAATGTTCTTCATTTTAGCTGCATAATACCCTTCCCTTATCAGAAAGTACGTTTTTCTCCAGTGGTAGCCGTCTTCTCAGCTAACCAGAGAGGGTAGACCTATGCTTAGCTGTAAGACAGGTAAAGTTAGGTAAAATTAGTAACAAGTGCCTAATTAGTGTGGTCTGTATTACCTTCATCCTTCTGATCACTACGTGGAATAAACTTAAAGCACAAACATGTCCCCCCACATTAGTTCCACGACACAAATGAGTGGTCAATGCGTTACTACTTCATCACTTTCATGCTACCTTCACCATTTGTGCAGATTAATAACTACATAGTTCAAAGCTTGTTGTAGATGTCCAATGGCATTATCTCATGAGTATCCCACATCATAGACTTACTTTGTGCAACTGGCCAGTTCACTTGATGTGGCCAGTAAGCAATTTGCTACTCTACATGTGCAAGTAAACACAACATTAAATATAATAAGTTTAACATGTCCAGGATTCACTAGACTCACTGAATACACATGATTTGCACATGCACAGTCCTGCTCATATGTGCTGGTTTGGTTGTGATAAAGTTAATTTTCTTCATAGTAGCTATCATGGGGCTATATTATGGATTTGTGCTGGAAACAGTGCTGATAACACAGAATCACAGACTGGCTGGGATTGGAAGGGACCTCTGGAGATCATCTTGTCCAACCCCCCTGCTTGAGCAGGGACACCCAGAGCAGGGGGCACAAGAATGTGTCCAGGCGGGGTTCGAATGTCTCCAGGGAAGGGACTCCACAGCCTCCCTGGGCAGCCTGTGCCCTGCTCTGGCACCCGCACAGGAAAGAAGTTTTTTCTCACGTTCAGGTAGACCTTCCTGTGTTCCAGCTTGTGCCCATTGCCCCTTGGCCTGTCATTGGGCACTATTGAAAAGAGCCTAGTCCCATCATCCTGACACCCACCCTTTAGATATTTATAGGTATTTATGAAATCCCCCCTCAGTCTTCTCTTCTCCAGGCTAAACAAACCCAATTCTCTCAGCCTTTCCTCATAAGGGAGATGCTCCAGTCCCCTCGTCATCTTGGTAGCTCTCTGCTAGACTTGCTCAAGCAGTTCCACATCTTTCTTAAACTGGGGGCCCAAAACTGGACACAGTACTCTAAATGTGGCCTCACTAGGGCAGAGTAGAGGGGGAGGATAACCTTCCTCAACCTGCTAGCCACACTCCTTTTCATGCACCCCAGGATATCCTTGGTCTTCTTGGCCACAAGGGCACGCTGCTGGCTCATGGTCACCTTGCTGCCCACCAGCACTCCCAGGTCCTTCTCAGCAGAGCCACTTTCCAGTACTTCAGCCCCCAGCCTGTTATGGGTATATGGTGTATGGGTATATGGGGTTGTTCCTCCTCAGGTGCAGGAACTTGCTCTTGCTCTTCTTGAATATAGCTTCAAACCTCCTCAGGCAGTGGAAGGTTTGTATGAACAAGGGTTCTGACCTTTGGGCTCTTGGGAAAAAGAAAGAAGAGGTTTACTGCAGATTTTTGAGGGGAAGAGAGACACAAGGGTATGTTTTAGTACCTAAGCAATACCTAACACTAAGATTAAAGCTTACAAAACAGTAGGAACTTCTTGTATAAATCTGTCAGTCCATTTTCAGCTTGTAATTCATTGTCTCTGCAGTTTCAGCAGTCAAGATCTGCTTTATGCATCAGCCAAGGAAAAGCTTTTTAGTGTTTTTGTGGTTAGATTTCAAGTACAAATTCTTGCTTTTTATACTGATGTGCAAAGTCCCGGTCAAGATTCTGAATCTGTTGTACTCAAATTGAAAAAAAAAAAAACCTACACATCAAGACCTTTCCTGCACCAAGGATGTTACAGAACTCTTTGCTGTTGAGACATAGGTTGTAATTCAAGGTTACTATAGGCAACAACATTCTTTCCAATTAACTGTTTTATGCCTGACACTATTCTGCACTGTTCAGTGATTATCCTCTTACCTTGGGGGCTGGCTGTTACTTTGAAAACACAGCAAATGCAATAGGTAGCGCATCTACATTTTCTAAAATGGTCAATAATCACAGCCCATTGCTGCCAGGAGTGGTGAGTGACTTGGCCCCAATATCGAAATATGGGTGTCTGTGGAGATCTGTAATATAAATTTAAGTGAGGTATCAGGGCAAAGCCCAAAGGAGAGCTGCTGCCTTCCACATTACTGTTGCTGCTTCTTCAGATGCTTCCTGAAAGCTCCTTTTTTACCCTCAAACCCATTAAAAATTGCTTGCATGGTGTGTGGAGACTGCCACTTCTCATGCTATACGTCATGTTCTTATTGTTGCCTTTTGTCCTAACAATGTTTTCCTAGACCTCTCAAGGCTCAGGTTGCCAACTGTCTAATAAGGGCAGTCCTTTTGTAACAAGCTTGTTCCTCAAGGTATTGTACAGCAACCCTTGTACAGCAACCTTGTACAGCAGGGTCCTGACTCCTGTTCTGGCTCAGCAAAGCTACTGACAATAGATTTCACACTGGTCCAGCTGTACTTGGAAGGCTGAGCTCACCTGCAGGGCGAACCTGGCCACACAGAGTAAACAACTTAAAGCTGCATTTTGTCTCTCACTTCCTTCATATGCATGTCAGCTACACATTCAAATCTTGTGCCAAGACCTCCCTAAGCCTATGAGATTGCCTTATTCCTTCTGAATATAACTGAGCAGCAAGCACTGAGAAGTGTTCATTTCCTCCTTTTGCACATCTACCTGATATATTGGAATGTTCACTTCCTCCTTTTGCACATTTACCCAATATATTGGCAGAGTTATCCAGAATGAATTCTTATTACATCAATTTTTTATGGCAGCACTCACTGCTTCAAACTTTATTTACATATGTGCAAAAAGGCCTATGACTTCAATTTAGTTGTGAGGGTCTTCCACATGGGCTTACTTTGTAAAGATATAAATGACAATGAGATAAGCAGGGGAAGGTCAGTGTTTTAAAGGTGCAAAGCAAAGGGAGGTTTACTAGACAATCAGCACCACTGCACTTCGCTGAATAGATTAACATATATAATAAATATATATTTATTTCAATACTAAAAAAGGATGTCATGTCTAGTTTTTATATACCTTTCAGTGTAACAGAATTCTTGCACAGATTTATCCATCAGTGATTATGATGATGAATCTGATTCCCATTTTGCAGCAGGTCAAGTTTAAATGTTAAATGGTTGTCCTTCAGGAAAAAAAAAAAAAGAAAGGAAAAGAAAAGCAGTAGGCTTCCTTGAACCATATGTAGGAAAGAAGCATTTTAGTAATAATTATCTATGTCTTTATATTTGCCTAATTATTTTTGTCTGTATATAATGAATGTCTTTATATTTTGTAACTGTACAATACTTAGCACATTAAGAAAATATGCACTAAATAATAATAATACAGGAGTTGGAAAAATCAATGTGAACCACAGCTCAATTAAACAAATAAACTTTCATTTAAAATCTGACTTCTAAAAAAGTACGGAGTGGTGTGATCAAAGCTGAAAATGAAACCACTTCAATTTAATTTCAAATAGACTTACTAATGAAGGGCACATACTTCAAATGATTACTACATGTTGTGTGAGTTACTGTAAAAATAATCTAATGCAAACATTTATGTTTGATACTTACATCATATTTTCCTGGAATAATCATCCAGCTTTATGGCCTTTCACATATTGTATTTTTGTCTCTCTGTCACAGAGACTTGGCTAGACTAGACTAATTATTGTTCAGATATCATTTCTTGTTTTCAAAATGTACCAATCAGTGTTTGTGAGTCATAAGAAACTACAAAATATGCATTTTGCAAATTAGCTATGAATAATAGAACAGAAGATCTGGAACTCTATAGTTTTTAATTTTGTGTTCTTTCTTTTGATATCATTAATAATGGTAGTACTTTTTCCCTTGTTGATTATTACGGTCTTTTGTACTAAAAACCTTCTTCTCTGTTCTTACACCTTTGACCTCCCCCATCAGGCAATGAATTTTTTTCTGGGTGTTTTTTTTTTTTTTTCGTGGCTTACTCTACTGGTCATGCATCCTTATCTTCTTGCTGAACCATTTATTCTTCATTTAAAATTCTGGCATTTTGTACTCATACTCAAACCACTATCGTTGTTTATTTTTCTGAACTTCCCTCCCCAGGGTACTTATCCAGTCCTCACTATCAAAAACTAATATCCACTGAAGTCAATGAAAAAACAATAAAGTCTGCAGATTTCTAAGAGGTGTTTTACCTTGTAGAGCAAAGTACGTTATTGATGTTGAACACGTAAATGATAGTCACAGGGTGTGCCTTTAGCTGTGTGGGAATCGATGGCAACTTTCAATAGTCTTCAGTTCATTTAGGATTTCAGAAACAGTATTTGTCTCTCTGTCTAACATAGTTGCTGCATTTCAAACACCTGAGGACATTGGAAGGTATGTTTTCCACTTCATAATATAGACAAAATACCTGGCTTTGCTCAAGGTAAGATCAGAGCTGTACTGCCAAAAATACTTGACTGAAGAAAGTGTCTGCAGGTTTGCTGCAGGGTCCCAGTCAGGGACAGGGATTTCTGGATGGAAAGAGGAGCTATCCTCAAAGCTATCCGCAGGCAGTATGGTCTGTAAGCAGAGGAGACAGCAAAGCCAAGGAGCAAGAGGACTGGAGACAATTTTTAACTGTGGATCATATCTAATTATGACTGTAACATGTGTTTTTTACCAAAGCAGATCAAACCACTTTAAATGTAGCTTTAGTCAATAAGGTATGCTATGATATTTACCAGCTGAGAACATTATACTTCTTTCAGGAAAAAAAAAAAACAAAACAAACAATAAATAAGTATATATGTCTATATTTGTTTAATATGTAATCGTAAACCATCCCAGTCTTGACTACAGGCTGTGGTTGTTCCTGCAGCAGCAATACCCCACTCTAATCATAATCACTGTGCCACTGGCAGCAGATGAATGCAGAACTACAAGCTTCAGTTCCTTGTTGATTACCAGACTTTCAGTTTATTGCTTCCTCTTCTAGAAGACACTGAGATGCACAACCAGAATATTATTATTCTGCAGTGAATAGGCAGATTTATTATGCAGACCATGAATGTACTTCAGATTTTTGCTACTGCTCAGCAAACATCCTGTAGGGCTATACAACTGGATATTAGAGAAAATGTTAAGTCAGCTCTTAGGAAACAGACTGGGGAGTATTTACAGACTTAGAGAGTTTGGTTTAGCAAGTGCTCTGCAGCTGTTAATAACAAATATGTTATGAGGACCATTCAGAATTGCTAGTTGCCTTAGAGTAGTACCTTTGCTGTACTCAGATCTAATGTTCCAACACAATATTTTTAGCAACTTCCCAAAAAAAAACAGAAATAGAATCATAGAATCATTAAGGTTGGACAAGACATCTAGGATCAAGTCCAACTGTCTCCTAAACCATGCCTTGAAGTGCCACGTCCACGAGTCTTTTAAATACCTCCTGGGATGGTGACTCCACCACCTCCCTGGGCAGCCTGTTCCAATGCCTGACCAAATATTAACCTTTGAGAGAAATACTCATGCCATAGATAATTTTATCTACAGAAGAACACGGTTACTGTGGTAGATCTACCCTAACCAGACTAACAGAGAATAACAAAAAGCATTTAGCAGCATAGTATGTACAAGGGGCCCTGAGTATGAACTCAGGATTCTAAGCTATCTTAAAACTCATATCACTTCATTTTTTCACAATTATTACCAGGGCTCACCAGAGTAAAACTAGTTCAGATATACCTATATTAGGTACAGCCACAGCACTGACAGCAGTTCAAACCTATCTACCTGTACAGCTTTGTACCTGACATGACACCTGGTTCTGCTCATTGCACCAGGGAATGCCTCTGGACTGCAAATGTTGTTAGTATCTGCAAACATCTTCTATTTATCACACATAAAGGGTAAACAGGGAACTCTTGCTGATGCCGAGATAACCATATCTTCTTCTAGTAAATAAGAAACAGCCACAGTCTGTTCATTATTATTTTCCAACCATACTGTTAAATAATTATGTGATCCTATCCAACAAGATGGATCAGTCTGGAGGCGAAGAGGCAGCTGATCAAATTAACTAAAAAACCAGCTCACAGCTCAAATGTGACCTTTGTTGAAATTGTACGTCCCCCAAAAAGCTGTTGTCACAACAAAGCCTGTTCTTTGATGAGAGTGAATCAAATGTTTGGTCCAGAAGTAACCTCCACTTGCACAGAAACTATTTCTTTACACACACATGCCCCCCAGGTAATATGTTTATTGGACCTACCTTTTAATTTCTTCTAGCACGGTTTACTGTCAGTTACTCCCGAGCCTGCAGACATTTCGGAGGTACCTTCTTAAATGTTTTATGCAGTGCTGCATTTTGAATAGCATTCACATTTCTTCAGTTATGTACATCGGGGGGGTACTTGCCTTTCTTGTCTTTAAAATTCCACGAATGTTGCCAAAACATGTCACTTTGAAGCTTTGTAATATAACCTTTCTAAGTGACTGCATTTTGATAAATGTGTATAAGATTGATGTTGATGACTTGTTCCTGAGTCTGAGCCAGCCATAGTCAAGAGGATGCTTTAATGTCAATCATCCTCTGCTTCCCTTGGCCTTTAGGAACAGCTTCCATGTGAGCTGGGAGTTCTCTGTCCTTTCCTTAGCGGGGCTGCCTAGCAGTAAATCTGTTTGCCCACAGCTGCATTGCCAATACACAAGGATGAACCCTGACTGTTCCCCTGCCCACTTTGCTAGTATCCTTTTCTGCAGGTAAGAAACAAACCAGAACTATAAATTGCTTGTTAAATTACAAAAAATCATTACATGCATAAAAGCATATGTTGTTAAATAAATTATATGTTGGAAACAATATGTCCAAGAGCAAAATGACAAATTAAGGATTGCAGATTATTTGGAACCAGTCAGAGAACAATTATTGTGCGCTAGTAGGACTGAACAAAGGAAATTATTTAGATATTTCCTGTAAGGATTCTCAGCCACTGCATTGCAGGAACAACTTTGAGTATTGCTAATACATAACAGCCCCTAATGCTTCCACAAATGAAATCCTGTAAAAGGCTACTATCATTAATCATTAGTTATAAAATGTTATCCAGCAATTTAACGTACAGAATCAGTCCACTGTAGCAACCACAATATAGTTCAATCTCTGTAATAATGCATATTCAATTATCTAGCTCATCTTCTTCTGTCTTTATTATAATTGATAGTCACAAACAGCTTAACTGCAGTTATCCATAAAAAAAAAATTAGAGAAAAATGAAAAGATTGACATGTGATCATTCCTACCCATAGGGCATATAAAAAGGTCGGTATGTAACCTATACTTTTCAAATCAATCTTGGTTTCAAAACTGTTTTTATTGTACTGCCTTAGAGTAAGACCATATACTTCAGTCCCTACCAAATGTGGCAGACATGCAGATGTCCACAAAGATGTCTGCAGTATTACATTAATTAAGTGTTTAATTAATTAAATAATTAAGTGTTACTGTGTAACAGAGTGTGGGTGCAGACACTGGAGCTAGCTGCCAACACCACCACATTGTTGGAGCGGCTTCAATGCCCCTCTGGCCAGGACCACCCATTTTTCCCCAAGCAATGGGAATGTGTCAGGGTTAGCACAGGCCAGGAACAATTCCTATAGTTTGCATTCAACAGCCCTGTTTCACAGGCTAAATGTGCCCAGAGTATGCCACAAAGCTAGTCCTGATATGGTTTGGTGTACTGGTCGGTATAGATGTAGCTGCAATGCATCTATACAAAGCTTGTGTTTTCAGAAACAAGGTTGGTACTTTAAAAAGCATGAGCCTAACTTAGAACCCTGAAGATATGGGTTAGCATGGGCCTGATTCTTCATATGCTTCAGATTTTATAGCAGTAATTATCCTATCTGAAGGTAAGTCTGAGACTTCCACTTCTGGACAACGCTACTTCCAGATAACTTCTTGAAGTACCAGATCAATACCAATCTACTTTTAACCTGACAGTAAAACAAAACACCAAACCAACATCAATTTGTCTAATATGGTTTCATGGATCTTTCTTTCTAAATTCCCAACAACATGGGGTAAAAGAATTTTATCTGGACATAAAAATATAAGAACATAAAATATAGAGTACAACACTGAAGATACATCCAGCTGAGAATTTGTGCCCATCAGCAGTTTAGGGATGCCTGGAGAGAGAATATAGAATAAAAGCATGCAGTATTTTTTCCCTCAGCTTACCTTTCAGCTTCTAGCAACCAACAACTTAGGGATTTCCTGAGTTGGAGATGACACTTAGACCATTGTCTGATCAATTTCTGCTCTATGAGTTTGTTCAATGCCTTTCTACAATCCATTATAATTCCAGCTTCTATAAAGTCCCATGGCAATCCCACACAATTCTATCCCGCATTGTGTGAAAAGTGCATGAGGGATGAACCACTCGCTTGCAAATAAGGATTAAGAAAGAAAGAATACATTCCTTTTCAGTATTTCATGACCATTTGTCAGTGCTGTGACATTTTAAAAATAAACAGATGCCCAAAACTTTGAACTTCGTAGCTTGATTGTTACAGCTTTTAGACTCCTTTATGCTCTGAATATAATAGTATATATAGGATATAATAGTATTTGTCTTTTTTTTCACCTTTACTATATACCTATAACAACATCGGTATTTTCAACATGTCTGGAAAATATATTATCTATACTGATAACTTTAATGTTATCATCTTGTTCCATTTGTTGATGTAAACTTTTAATGACACTCTCCTGAAGAATTTCCCTTTGGGGAATGTGCTGTATGTATTTGATTTATTTTTTTGGTATGTTTTCCAATATTAAAAGAAATGTGATTGGGTTTTTATAATCCACTAAGAACAGAACAATGGATTCATGATATGTTTCTTGATCAGTTATGCAAAGAGACAATTTTACCTTTGGATAATTTGCTGATTTATAAGCTTTTTTTCCGTTCTTATATTTTTTATGTAGTGGCATTTTACTGAAAAAAAAAAAAAAACCCCACAAAAGAGAAAAAATGAAAATGTGAGGTTGAAATAAAAAGCAGCATTATTTTTCTGTTGATCTACTACAATGAAACTGTTATACTGGGGAAACAAATTCTCAGAACAGTCTTTAGATCACAAGAATGTCCCTGGACACTAGTGGTTGCACAATGTGGTTTCTAACATGTTGTATGGCAGTTTGCTAGATTTTGGGTGGTGAATTTTCCTCTCAATGCCCAGGTTAGACAGAGCTAAACAGGAGACGTCTCCAGAAATTATGCTTTTCAGGAGGAGCACACATACCTCCTGGACTGTTATTCATCATGGGTAACGAAGGGCCAGTGCTCAATGAAAACCTGAACAGAGATACGAGGATAAAGTGACCTGTCCTGAAAAGGTAGCTTCACCACTGAGTTTATCCTTTCCAGTTACCTTCTGAATGTGTACATCTCTGCTGAAAATAAAGAAAGCTTAGCTGACTGGAGAAACAGACTTTGTAAATAAAATTGTCAAGAGGCTACCTTTGGCTCTGAGGCAACCTGGCGTGCATGGCTTGTATCTATATCACTAAACTCTCTTACCTTCTCCACAGGTTGGCTGAACTGACTACCTTACCCCCAGGCCATCTTAATCCCCAGACAGAGCTGGAGGATCAGCCATGGACTAGCCACGGACAAGGCACTAAGCAACTGCCTTGACCAGCAAATTAGACCAGATAACCTGCAGGGGCACCTTCCAGCCTAAATCGTTCTGTGAGCTTATGATTATCTGGGGCACTACTAGGTCACACGGACCACAGACTTGTCAGTACCCGTAGAAATAGTTTAATACAAGGGACTGCATTGCATCAACCTCAGGCTCGTTGGCTGGTGTAGATCTACCTATAGACTACATACAGAACAGGGAACAAAAATGGTAAAAAAATTAAAAACTGATTCTTTCTTGTTTGTACCTTTTATTTCAGTAAATTAATATTTTCTGATCAAATCTATTGTCCTGAAATTTCTGAGCATCCCTATAAGCAATTTCCTTATTCTTTGGTATTGTGACCATTTCCCTGACGAATGGGGAAGCTGTGACTCAGGCTGCTAAGGTATAATTGGCAAAAGATATATTATTAATAAAAAAGTCTATAATCATTGATGTACTCCTGCAAGTTCAAATTAATATTGTAGTGTTGATATTGCAGTGCTGTGACTTGTGCTATATTATGTTGTACACCTAGGTCTTACAATATGCCGTCTTAAAAAAAAAACAAAACAACCCAGCTGTAAAAATAGGTGAAAAAAAAAATCAAGAATGTATCATATATCCAATTTTGTGAGTCTGAAGGTAGAGAGACTTGTTCTTGATCTCATCCAAAACAGCTTGAAGTTCAAAGCTGAGCCAAATATCACTGCAGGAGTAACTGTCTTTACAATTACAGTAGACTCACAGATACAGCCTACGACTTACCGTTTGGTAGGAAGTGCAATAAACATACATTCTACAGAAGTTGTGCATTAAAACAAGTCATGGTTCTGCTCAAGTTAAAAGCACTTTTTAACTGAAGTTTTTAAAGTAACTTCAACACATGTGTCCATATCCAGAACAGCCAGCATTCTTAGGCTTTGATAGCAGCACGTCCATGGCAGGGTGGATATGCAAGAGCCATAGCAGCCTCTCAGGATTTCACCTGGGTTTTTGCAGCCCACGGAACCTGTGGTTCTTCATACCTGAACTGATTAACTGAGGGCTGTATGTATGAGCACAGTCACACAGCTGACACCAGTCTAGACACCACCATTCTTTTTGGTAGTACAATGATATGACCCAAAATGAAGCTCTTCTGCTTAGGGTGGAACTCAAACATTTGTAACAAATGGAAAGCAATGCAGTAATGAGATGTATAGTGTTTATCTGAGATTGAAATCTGTACAAAAAGGTATTATGGGAAAAGTGGGTGTTAAGGCAGAGTTTGAGAAGGTTATGGGATTTGTCAGAGAAAAAGAATAAAATGTAAAGATGATCATAGGCGATCTTGCTAGTTTGAATTATTTGTAAACTACTGCTTTCCTACATATATGCTGTTATTATCTGCTGACTACTGTTATATATAACTTCAAATTTTTAATCAACTTCTAAGCCTGAGAAAGTTTGAATCTTAAAGTGTTCATGAACTTTGGGGAATTTAATTTTTTATCAAATCTTTATTGAATAACATAGAGCCACCAAGATGGTCAGGGGCTGAGCATTTGGCCTGTAAGGGGAGGCTGAGGAAACTGGGCTTATTCAATCCAGTGAAGAAATGGTTTTAGGAGACATAACAGCACCTTATCAGTAACTTTAAGGGAGTTATGGAGCCAGGCTGTTTACAGTGGTGTATGGCAAGAGATGAAGAGAGAAATTTTTGTGAGTTGAACCAGGAGAAGTTCAGACTGGATATAAGGTAAAAAAAAAAAAACCCCACAAGGACAGTCAAGCATCAGTACTAAAGAGATTGTGCATCTTTGGAGGTTTCAAAAACTCAGCTGCAAAATGCCTGAAGAACTTAGTCTGATCTAATAGGTGACCCTGCTTTGAGCAGGAGGTTGGATTAGAGACCTCCTGAGGTGCCTGCCAAGCTGAATTACACTATGTTCCTCTGATCTTGAACATCAATTTCCAGAAAAGTGTATTATTAGCCAAAAAAAGTTTAAGAAACTATTTTAATTGGCGTTCTTAAGCTCAAAAATGTACGATATTTGAAAAACTAAATTTCTAAATGTCTTTCCACCAGAAATACCTTACATTCTTTTTTTTCCAACTAATATCTTAGCAGTTGAAATTATCTTCCTGCTGAGAACATCCTGAAAACATAGTGCCCAATGACAGAGGAGTCTCAGGACACAGCAAGCCTGCAGCTTACCCAAAGCTTAGTCCCAACCTCCAGCAACTGGTAACCTGGGGACTGCCTGAGCCAGAGCCTGTATCTTTATAGCCAATAACTTACTAGGATTCTCTAGCTGCTTCATAAACCCATGTAAAATTTAGCATCCATAATATCCCATGAGAAGGATCTAGCACCTAAACTACACACCATACAGAGCAGCATCTTCTTTTGTTGGTTTTGAACCCGTCACCTGCTAGAAGCAGCAGAATCTACTAAGCCTGTCTTGATTTTCTGCATGACACTCAGGATCTATAAAATCTGAAAAGGCTTTTATTATATCCTATTGTTATCCCTGCCTACCCCAGACAACTTCTTCCCAGTCTCAGTCTATGCTTTTAGTCATCTATATGATCCTCTGTACTTTTTTCCCAGTTCTACTATATGGACTTTCTGAGACAGAAAAAACAGATTGTGTGTAGTATTTAAGATGTGAGCATGTAATGTGTTTCTACGGTGGCATAAATTGCTCATTTCTCTCTATTCCTTTTCTAAAATACCTACTAATCCATTTTCTTTGTTGAATCCTAATGAGCATTATGCTGATGCTTTCACAAAGTTGTTATAAACTTAAATCTTAGTGCCAATATTCAGCTTAGAGACCAAGCTGAACATT
The DNA here is from genome assembly GCF_949628215.1 of Phalacrocorax aristotelis. Classification (NCBI taxonomy): domain Eukaryota; kingdom Metazoa; phylum Chordata; class Aves; order Suliformes; family Phalacrocoracidae; genus Phalacrocorax; species Phalacrocorax aristotelis. The sequence goes on from NC_134278.1 coordinate 12,562,869, forward strand.
GTACATGTTAAAAAGAACCCTTGATTTTTTACAGGTGAATAACTTTTCCATTGAAATTCCCCCACTTAGCTCTCTCATGATGGCTGCTCAAGTGATGTGATTGTAAGGAAGCAAAGCAATTTCTTATGCCAGGTTTAGCCTCAGGATGTATTGGTAAGGTATATTCCTCAGATGTGTACAAGTAATACAAAGGCAGCGTCAGAGAACAGGTTAACAGAGAAGTGCTAAAACAAATTGATTAACAGCTACAAGGTTTGAAAGCCAGATGACAGACTTCAGAAAGTTCCGAGGTAATAAAAACAAAACCTTGCTTAAATCTGCTATTATCAGGGAGTATTGGAGAATGGAAAGTGCTGTGATTGTCCTTAAGACCTGTGTTGGTAATAACCCAGAATTACGAACTAGTAAGTTTTACTTCAGCTTTGGGCAAACTGAAGGGGAAATGCAAATCGTGTTTGAAAGTACATAGGTGAATGTATGATGCTGGTAACCTTCCATTGCTCTCTATGAAGGAAATCCATGCCTCTTTAAACTATTTGAAATTTTCAAGCAAACTAGCAAAATTTAATTAAAATAAAACCACATGATAGGAATTAAAAGCTTTAAAAACTTTTAGAATATAGAATCTTACTATTCCTGGCATTAAGGAATTGTCCAGTATTTTACCAGAATCAATAAAAGTTAAAAATTTAGAAAGAGTTAAATGAGAGGGAATAAAAAACTTATCTCTGTGGGCTTTAGCTCTTGCCTAACTTTAGCACATAAACCTAAGACTTTAATTTAGTCACCTGGAGTCCTCCTCTATTCCACAGAGAGAAATATGTACATTCAGAAAATGATTTATCATATCCTAAAACAAACCTCTGACTGGTCAGAGGAATTGCCCTCTGGAAGTATGTGTCTGTCACTTTTGATGGTAGATGGAGTTCAAAGGACTTATTTAGATCAGTTAACTAAATTTTACATAGTCAAAGTAAGTGAGAAGAATCCATCTCTCTATACTGATTCAGAGAAACCACTGTGTAGCGCCACTAGCACTGCAGTACACTTGCATTACACTAGCCTCAACTACTGGATAAAGTTACTGATTTTCTTTTTGTACTAAACTTACAAACCCCACAAAAAGCTATCTTCTCTGAGAGGTACAATTACTAAATGAAACAAGTTTATTTCCTCAGCTGGAGGTTTGATTACTGGATCCACATGACTTTAACATCTCTGCCTTATCAGGGCATCCTTCCTGGGACAGGCTGTCCTCAGCCTTGTGTGACAGAGAAGAAATCAGGAGGGAAAAAATATCCATCTGAGCTATGTGACCTTTGAGGAACTTCAGGGCTTTATGCAATCAGCACATTCTCTGCCTCGATGAGTTATACACTCACCTGTGCTGCTATGTCAGGGATGTTTCTGTTTAGCCGCTGATTCGGTTTATAAGTCATATAACTAAATCAATGGCTCCCATTAGTTGTAATGTGAACTATCGACTTTTCCTTTACCTCAGATAATTCAAGTGAAGGGATTCCCATGAGGATATTGTAGAGGATAGAAAAAAAAAAAAAAAGAAAAAGGAAACTAAAAGAAAAGAAAAATCCTGAAACAACAAAAAAAAAGAAACAACAACAACAAAGATATAAAACCATGCAGAGTGAAAAGAAAGTGGCTTATGTCTTTTTCAGACCAGCGATAATGCATATTGCACACTAACGAATTTTGGTGAACAATAGCATAATTTTGTGTCCACACACAGAAAACTCAGTTTAGTGAACTGCATGCTGAGAGTGTGTTACCTTGGCAAGATAAAATTCAGTCCCTTTTTGGTTTGGGTATTTTGACCTTAGAAAACAGGCAGCTGTAAACCATCTTTAGATAGATATTATATATGTAGTCAGTAGTTCACACTGACAGGGTTATTAATACGCTTAAAATAGTCTTTCACTAATACCAATAAGAGAATAGAAGAGTCCCTCTAGGGCCTTTTGGCACCAAGCCGGATGGCAATGGCTTGCTGAGAGTTGTAAATTTCTTAAACAAAGGTTCAAAAAAAAATATTAATTGTTGCTTACCAGCAGACAAGGCTCTTTTGTTGTCTCACTAACATAACAAGGGTCTCTTGTGTAGTCTAACACTATACAGTGTTTAGAGTTTAAAAATAAAACCATATAAAATCTATATAATGCATATTTTAATTTAGTTAACAGGTGCTTTTCACTGTGTAATTTTAAATGTGATTACCCACAAGCAGATGCATTTCTAGTGCTTCCCAATGAAGATTGGATCTTGATCTAAGCTGATTACATTTTTTCGTCATTAGCCTGGAACAAATAGAAAAAATCATTACTGATAAGGTCTGGGAGATAAAGAGAGAGGTAAATAATATAAAAGACAGAATTACGGTTTTATAGTTTATTTTCAAAAGAGCCAGGTATAAGGTCATATACGAAGGAACTTGTAATTTAGACTTTGTCAACAGCATGGATTTCTTTCTCTTGGTAAGACCTGGGTGAGCCTTAACCATTTCCCAATGATGGGATTGAAAGACCTAAACAGTCTTGCCTGACAAGCAGGAAAATATGAAGTGAAAGTAGGAAGTATAGCATCCCCCTGTTTTAGAGACTGGCACAGCTATGATTGAAGTACTTGCTTTACAACTTATCTCTGCAATTCAAGCAGGAAGCTGATAAATTTGAGAAGGTTCAGGAAAGAGTCACTCATATACATGATAATGAGAAATTTAGCATCATTGACATGTAAAAATTCCAAGAGAGGAAACAGAAATATGATTACTGAGGAGTCACCCTTCCAGAAAGAACTTAGTGAAACCTGCTGAAGGTGCTTGGCTGAAGCTGGGTAAATTCAGGCATAATATTTTAGGAGTGAGGCTATTTAGCCAAGTCACTAGGACGCACAAAGGACTTACTCTACTGAAAATAAAGATAAAACTGATTGTGGTTTTATAGATATGTTACATTTCAATCACAGCTCTTTGATTTTCAAACAGGCATGCAGACTGTGAGAGGTGTCTAACATCTATGAACCATCCTTCTCTCATTTTCTGGAGTAGGGAGAGGAATCTGCTCAAAAAGAAAGAAAAAGAAAAGACAGGTCTAATGGCAGAAAATTAAAATATTTTTTAAAACTCTTTCTGTTCTGTACATACGGTTTAAGTAAGCAAGCTGTATCCTTGCAGAAATCATCAGCCAGGTTGTTTTAAAGGCTCACTTCATTTCAAACTGAATGCTGTTCTGCATACTGAAGCTATTTGATCCCATGCCTCCCACATCCGCAGAGAGCACCTGAGCTGCTGAACCACTGTGCCTCTGTTGGTGTGACCTTCCCTTCCAGTAGTACAGGTACTGCTGGGATGGGAAAGAAAGATTACACAGCCCCAGGGTTAAATGGTGCCTTCTGAGCTGAAAGCCTAGCAAAGTACTTAACAAAAGCAGAAAAGCAGAGACTGCTGGAGAAGAATCCCAGAAGAGGTGACACCCTGTGCTGACACTCCATATAAATTAGGAAACGGGAAAGCTTGGCTGAACTTCTGCTTCAGCTGTCCACGCCAGTGATTTTAAGTCAAGATTTCCAGCTACCAGGAGGACACAGGCAAGTACCAGCAGGATGGACCTGCTGGTTTTGTGGGCTGCATTTGCTCTCAGGATACATGCGGTTTCAGACCAAGACAGTTATGGAACTGCTGCTCTGAGACTTCCACTTGAACAGAAATTCCCATTAGCTTCATGTCTGTACGGAAAAGTTGAGTTTCTAGCACTCAGCTGGCAGAAAGGGGTATTTCTTGGCTGTCCCAGCTACGTTTTGGCAAAGTCCTATGCCTAATTGCTAAATGTAGGTGGTTTTGACAAGTTCCCCTAAATGCCAAAGTGCTGATTTGAATGTGAGAGCTATTGGTTTCCACATCCAAGGGTGCTGATATGTAATACCAAAGAGAATGACGCACAATTCTGGGCAGAATTCTTCTCCACTCTTGCCATCTCTGGAAGCTAAGGAGCTATGGTATGGGCTCTTTAGTTTTGGACTTAATTCCCACTCAGGATGGACTTCAGCCTTGATAATTTGCCTGAGTAAAATATTTTCGTCTTTCACTTTCCTTACTGAAATAACCAACTTGTTTTCAGAAAGTCACCTGCCCCTTGGCACCAGTCTCAAATACAAATGAGTAAAACAAAGCTTACTTTCCTTTTGCTTTGAACAATGCATGCCAGATTCTTACTTTAATTGACATTTCTGAGTAACAAAGCCTTAAAACACAAAGGTCACTAAAACTTCTCAGACATCAGTGCATTCCTGCATACAAGGCGCTCGTGTTACTCTCATTCGTCACAATCAGTAACAAGCAGGATATCAGAAAAATCGGAGGTAAAAAGAATGCATTTCTGGTTGGCGTGACCGCAGCCGATAACTGGCAATTTCACTCAAATTAGTTTACTGTTTCTCCTTTTTAACACTAGAGCTTCCTTTGTCTCTTCCCTTCATGTTCATTTTGATTTCTGTCTGAAACATTTGCAACATTCAGGATTGGTTTCTGATTATGGCAATTTGATTTTCTCTGTACTTGGTTTATTGCATCTCTCATTTCTCTCAGATCGTTATGAGAACAGATGACAATGGAAAACAGTTCCTTCAGAAGAAATATATTTGCAGTCCCAGGACTCCAGACTCATGAAAACCTTCAGCAAATTGTTGCACCCTTTTTTCAGAAGAATACTTAAACATATGTTTATTTAATTATCAACTCTATCAAAAAGGGAAATTTTCAGGAACACCATGCTGACTTACCAACACACATCCCATTAAAAGCATATGTGGCTGTGGAGAGATCTACGAACATCCTAAAATTTAAGCAATTGTTGTTCTGAAGAGGAAAGCTCTTGTGAATCCAATATTTACATAGAGCGCTCCTTTCTATAGTCCCCTAAATCCAAGGCCACAACTGTGTTCCCTTCAAATCGACATGAATTAACACTGCCAACAGAGGCTGGGTGGCCACCTCACTGGCCACTGCCTGTGTCAGTACAAGTATTTTCATGGCCTCATGGTAAACCAAACCAGAGAAATAATCCAGACTGAATGTTCCTCGCTTGTTTGGGCTGGGTGTTTTTTTTTTTAATTAGTTGGGTTTTTACTTTTTTTCAAGGTCACCTCTTCACAACAGTGCTCTTGTGCAACTTGAAATGACAGAGAAACTACAGGAAAACTCTCAGAATAAAACCAAAGTTTCTAAACTGGAGGATAACAAATACAACCTAATTCCGTAACAACCAGAACTGTCTCGCTGAGCCTATAGCACATCGGTTAAGCTGTAGCAGAGTGTTGTCTTTATTTTTTGCCTGATTTAGCCTGGATCAGCTTTTCACTGGTAATACCTCTTCTTGAACCCAGTAAGTAGACATTAACTGGGTCTAGACATCATGTCCTATAATTAAATGGAGACTGAATGCAAAAGAGAATATATCATTTTGTCATCTACCATAAGCCCTATCATGTATACTTATTAGCTGTGGTAATACCACTAAAAGATATCGTATTTTCTGTGTGCCTGTGAACTTGTGCCAACATGTTCCACGCTACTTGAAGACGGTATTCAGAAGATAGTTTTTCCACCTCTTCTCATATTCACATAACTTCTTTCTTCTTATACATCCTTCCCTGAGAGTATATACATAGTCTTCAGTCAGCTATTTCTAAATACAGATAAAAGAAATGTAATAGAAAATGGAGCTAAATATCATGTAGGCAGTTTGTAGAAAAATGTCTAGCATGTAGAGAACTTGGCGAGGGTGGGGATAGAGTGAATCTTGTATGACTGTGCTACCCCATGACCATTAACCTGGCATTTAGGACTCCCCTCCTGTCAGTCAGGAAAACTATTGAAAACCATTTGAGTCTGACAGTGCAGAAATCCACAAGAAACAGATTCCAACCCATAAATCCAAACAGAGCAGGACAGGACGATCAAGTCCATAAACAGCATAAATACATGCAGAGCTGTTCCCGAGCTGGTGAAAACATTAATTTCATTTCCAGTTTCGTACTTGTCGTCATGTATCCAGGATACCATTACATGTAGCTACACACACCTTTACATATAAACTCAGAGTACTTCTGACAAATCACTGCCTAGGTTCATGATTTTAGCAAATCAGGAGATGCTGATGAAGTGTTTCCATATATCTGTAATGATTAGTGCATCTAATTGTTTTATAGGCTGCAGTCCTTCAACATTTCATCCTGAGAATGTTAGTTTTGAGCAAGTTATTTTCCCTCTTTGCCTTGCAGTTGCTTGAGGTAGTATTTGTTTTGTCTGTCTTTTAGTGCCTGAAATGTATAAAAAGATAAAGTCTGCAATATATAAAGAAACATGGCTGGTAATTTCCAGCATAGATATGTATCATCTAAAGTTGAATAGATGTATCCCATCTTTAAGGTGAATTTTGGATAAGCTACCAACCTCGGTCCAGCTCTCCTTCCTCAGAAATCAGCTGGAGCCATATCATTAAATTTTGTGGAAGAAGCGTTAAGCCAGAAATGGAATTTATGGAAAAATTTATCCTTGTTATAGAGATGCAATTGAAACTTGGAAACTATCAGATGTAGAGCAATCTGCATTCTCCTGAATGTAGTTACTTTGCCACAAGGAAGACATGAAGGATGCAATAGTCTGTGCTTGTCTTTAGTGAGATATTAATGTGAAGGGCCTAGATCCATCAAAAGAACAAATTATGTTGCCATTGCATAAAAAATGGTATTATTCTCAATACATTAAGCTACAGAAAGGATCTTCCATATAAAAAGACATGTTCTGTGATACAAAGCTGAAAGAAACTTTACAGTCCACAGTAAAATCCCCCATTCATCCATTAGCAGGGAGAGGACCATTTAATACATGTTGTTGACTGTATTCTTAGTTTTACGTTGTGCAGCTGAACATTTTTTTTTTGCCATGCTGTCTAATGCTCTGTGCTGCAGGATATTGGAGTCTAGTGGACCATGCAATTAGAATGCCAGAGCAATGGTAACTTATGCAACTTAGATATGAATTTTCACATGCAGTAACAAAACAATGTGCACTAGTTACGCTCCACTGCAAAATCCATCACTAGCAGAAGCATTCTTTCATGAAAGAAGATAAGAAAATAAGAGAAAAATAAAAAAGTAGAAGACAACAAAGTGCTGTGCCAGTAATACTATATTGTTATCTAGCGTTATCTGCTAATGAGACTGTAAAAATATAGTCCCCTTCTAAAATGATTCAGCCACCTCTAACATTAACTAGTGACACAGCTGCAGACATGCATATGCTGTGCTTACCAAGTACTTCTTTTCAAAAATTACAAGCTGAGTGAAATGCATTGTGCCCTAACCATATTCTACTTTTTCACTTTCAGATAGGTCCTCCTCTTGAATTCAGGCTTATTGCTGCCTTCAGTACACTTTCCTAAGTCCAGCAGACCAGAGTGAAGCTTTTCTACATTGTGCTATTCTCTAGTAATCAAGCATGAGATTCTCAATATGACTGTCCAGCTAACGAGCTAACCAGATTTGTATGCTCAGTTTTCACTGGATATTGACTTCAGAAACCAAGACTGCACTGAAGAAAGATTACAGACTAAATCAGGTTGCCTTATTAAATTTAAGGTAGGAAGATGTTCAAAGACATGTTCTTTTCTTCCTTTATTATACTGGGAATTTAAGCTCATGTTAAATGCCTAAATTAGACCCTATATTATATTATTTAGAAATTTTAGTTCCACAGTTTACAGAAGCTAAGAGTTTTCTGCATCTTAAAATTGAACTACATCATCTTGCATGTATGACTTCTAATAATCTGAGTCTGTTGACAGTCATCAGGACTGTCTATCCATCCCTTCCCTTTATAACCAGTAAAAGAAAGTTTCTTAAATGGATCATCATACTTTATCAAATAAATAATTTTCAAACTTTATTATTTTAACAAAACCAGAAGCTGTAAAGGTTTCAGTAGTATACCATTCAGCAGGATCCCATTCTTAATCTCTATTAAGAACTACCCATGTCCATACAAAGGGTCTTTTGATTTCAGGCTGTAAAAAACAAATTAACTGACATGGAAAATTATATAAGTTTTTGCAAAATCAGCTCTTTAACAGTGAAGTTCTTAGTAGGTAAAGGAAATATAGCCTCTTTTTTTAACCCTTATGATATATATCCTTGAGGCATATCCCTTAACAAAAGCACCTGTCAGTAGCTGCAGAATTTAAATTCAATTTCTCTGATCGTTAGAGATAGATTTGAAAAGCCAGATGCCAAGGCAGGTGCCACACTATATTTGATAGTAAGTTAATGGCCCTTGAAATTCAGACGGGGTATGTCAGCCCTAACAGCTCCCTTTGTAACCAACTCTCCCTCTTCCAGGCTTATGCCTTCCACTGTGTTTCCACTGCTTTTATTATGATCAACAACTGAATGTGAGAATGATGTTCTTTTTCTGTTTAGATGAGGTAACATATCATGTTATATCATTTTAATGTTCATTATCTCTGGGACTTTATGCCTGTGAAGCTTTACTTCTATGGGTGTTTTTTCAAACACAGAAAAATTATGTCTATGCACTGCAAATAAACCGTATGCACTACTAAATGTAGTCGTGCTGCTTCTGTATGGCTTTCTGTCCTTTCTGCCTTATGAGATGGAGAGGATTCTTTGGAAGGCTAAAGAGGGAAAGCTAAATTTACTTTGCAGAATGCTGGACAAGATGCTGTCTTTGACTTGTAATATGCAGTTGCAGGTGCAATTTGGCTTCTTAGCTTTTAAAACATGAGTTTCGGTAAAACAATCAACCTCTTTTCAGATTCCCCCAAGTGCCTCATCAGATGGCAGCAGTATTTTATAGCAAGCAGTTGAAAGACTTGGCATATGCACTGCAGGAAATGAAAAGGATTTAAAAAAATGAGGCAGGCTTTTAGAATGCTGTGGAGGTTCACCACTTGCAGTGGCATTCCCTGCATATTTGAACACAGAATATCCCTGAATGTAGGATCATAGAAGTTTTGCTCGGTACGTCTGTCACACTAATTACATTTTAGAGATTACCATGATGTAAATGTTTAACCGAATCCATGGGACATTTAGAAATGTCTGCCACAACAAACACTGTCTGTGTCCCAGACGTAGGACTGTAGACCCTGCCCCACAACACACTTTGTCAGACTTTCTGCAGGGTGCTACTGATGGGGTCGTTGTCTTCTCCAGCTACTCCCACCCATTCTTTTTCCTTCCATTAGATCAGATTTAGCAATCATATGAGCATGTGATGAGTCAGATTGGCTTGTGTGTTCGGTGGCTTTGGCCAGCCTAAGGGCTGTCTATGGTAGATGTGTATGTTCCTTTCCACTGGCTCATTAAGACCAGCCAAGTGAAATCAGCTGTTGGCCCACTCACCAAAAAATGCTCAGCCCTATCATTTCCATTCCTTTGAAGACAAGGCTCCTGCGATTTATTTACCAGTATGTTGATTTGGAAAAAAATAACAATATATAAACTAAGCTGCTAAGGGGAAAGATATAATACAATGAAGGGAAGAAAAAAAAAAAAAAAAAAAACCAATGAAACAAACCAACTGAAAGAAAAAATTCAGTATTTTGATAAAATTCTGGACATTTTTCTAATACCTGGGAACTTCCAGAGGATGTTCCAAGTTCCTGGAATTTGCTCCTTTGCCATTTCAGTTGACCTTTGAAGAATTTCAATTGTATTTTAAAATGGAAACAGATGTAAAATACCCCAGTGCATGTCAAATCCCAGTGACTGGCATGTGGCATTAACCAGCAAGGCCTCCCCTCCAGAAACATCCCTCTCTAGGGGCTACGGGAGCACCCAGCTGGCAGGGAGGCACAGGGGAGTCCTAGGCCCGCTGAGGCTAGCACACAGCTGATTTACTTCTAATTATATCTCGGCAATCATCCACGTGGAAAACAGTTTATGTAAACATGTCTCATGCAATTCTGTCATGTAGTAAAGACCTGGAAGTTACATTTTAATTCAATGGGCCTGTAGTGGAGAATCCACAAAGGGCTGAGGCTGGGCAATTCTTACGCACGCCGTAAACATTTGCCCCTGTCACTAATCCCCGCGGTAGAGCCTCCAGGGAGAAGTGGTGTTCTGCAGCTCGTGCTCATAAGCAAGGACATGACGGACTGTGCAGCAGGGCTCAGACTTCAAAAAACTTACTCCACAGAAAATTCCAGTTACCGTTTATTCTACATCACAGCAGAAACATAAAAAGTTTAATATACCTTGACATTCAATTAAAAAGTGTAATATGCATTAAAATATTCATTACAAGTTAAAAAACTGAATTATTGTTCAGATCTAGGGCGGGGGGAAATAAAAACCAGTTTCATTTTAGTGGTTTTAAGTTTGAATAGAAACTCTTTAAAAGTGGAAATAATCTCCTTCATATTTTTAAAACACTTTCCCCTTCAACATTTGAAAAAAAATTAACATGCTCCCACAATAATTTTACATTTTGCCAAGCTACTTTTTCTGACCAAAACAGTCCATTTGAATATGTTTTTCCAGCTCCACTGTTATATTTTTAGCTATAGGATGAATCAAAATGACAGTCATAGACTTTCATTGCCGTTGAAAGTTTATATAATTTTCCTTAAAGCCTACTCAGAAGTCAGGTGAGACAAGGTTCATTAAAAAACATTCCATGACAGTGGAATATTTCTGCTCAGCAACACAGAAAGAAAAAGGGGCCATAACATAAGGCTTTTCCCCTCCCACAACACATTCCCCCTCCAAGACTGCTTCCTATACAAAAAATTCATATATAGCGGTTTGACGCCTATTAAAGGATTTTGTAGATTAACAACTATCCGCTCCTGCAAGGTGGCAAACAGACCGGTTCCACATCTAGTCTACATGTGACAGAAAGGGTTGGGCAATTCTTTCCTTTGGCAATTTACAGATTTCAGAGTTCGTCTTCCTGGCTGCTATCTGAAAGGTGCAGAAGGGCCCACTCTGGTTCAGACAGCTCATTTTGGAATCATTAGTTTCAGTTCTATTGCAAGTTCAGCAACACATTACATTTCAGTCCAGGATGTTTCCAGCAATGAAAATACCGACTGAACTTTATAATAATGATCATAATAATCAAACCAGGTCTGGTGGCTGCCGCTGTAGAAAAGCCTCATGGCTACCTGATCTGGGTGAGACAGAACTATCCCATTCTATATATATTTTGGCAGCTACATTAGGGTGTAATTTCTTGGTATCTGACAGATAACAGGGGAAATTCTGGAGATTTATTCTTAGTTACACACAGACAAAATTATAAGTGCTTCCCCCTTTGCCTGCCCTCCCCTACTTCCTAATTCCTCACCAAAGCCATGTTTCATGTATTGGAAAAAAGTAAAAAAAAAATTACTTCAGCTATGGCCATCCTTTAACAAGTATGTGATCAAGCCACAATGCAGTTTCCCAGAATTTCTTCACAAACTGACCCTTGCAAAAGAACAGCAGCAGGAGGGAAAAAAAAAACAACCCACACTAAAAAAAGAGCAACATAATCACATAATCCTTCCTGGACTCTGCTAGAAAAAAAACCTGGCACAAAGAGGCTGATCTTGGGACCCACAGAGAATTCACATCGTGCCACAGCCACCCATGAGACTTGCTCCTGTTACTAATGGGTCTGTAATAAAGAGTCAGCTTTCAGCAAAGGAGGCGTATTTTTGTAAGTTTTACTGAAGCAAGGATGGCCATCGAGGCTGACATTAGTATTAGTTGTGTTAACAGCAGCTCTTGCAAACCCTGACTTCCACTTACATTTCCAGGCCCAAGGAACACACAGATATTATTGTGTGTATATATTTGAAGTGCTGCATTTCTTTTGGAATTTGGTAGGGAAGTGTCCTCTGACCTTGAAGATCTGGCAACATGTACTAGTAAATTAATCATGGTGGGTAGCAAGCCCAGGAGCTGGAAGTTGACCATCTATATTCTGCAGTTGCTGGAGCAGGCTTGTCACGTTTGGCTCACGTCACGGAACACCATCACAAACAATTCTTAGAAGTAATTTGGTAATTAGCACTTGTCAGGAAATATTCCCTAGAGGTAGTCTGGACGGAGGCGTATGCCTCTGAGGCTAGAAGAGCTTAATAATGTGTATGTGGTCAAACTGTGCCAGTTGATTTCCATGCCAAGAACAGGCCCTGACACTGTTATTTTACTAGTATAGATGCAGCCAAAGGGAAACACTAATAAAATTAGTCTGAAACGACTTGGTTCAAATTGCTATCACTCAGCTATTCATAAAAATCATAGTCCCTTGAAAAGAAAGAAAAGAAATGGTCAAAGGGTGAAGTCTGCTTGGTGCCAAATGTCTTCTTCATCTGAACATTACTCACTGCAGGAGTGCTAAGAAAACTGGGGCATTTATGCTACCATGAAAAAAAAAAGTAAATAGGAAACAGATAGCAAATAGAGAAATTCTCAGGATGACTATTGGGAAAACTATTCTTTCCCTACAGTGATCAGTATGAGAATGGAGCTTATTCTCTGAATTTATATTTAAATGAGAACCTGTTCCAATGTGATCTTTTTACCCTTTTGTGCTGGTTTTGGCTGGGATAGAGTTAATTTTCTTCACTGTAGCTGGTATAGTGTGTTTTGGATTTGGTATAGGAATAGTGTTGATGGCACAGTGATGTTTTAGTTGTTCCTAAGTAGGTGCTAAGTGTCCCTAAGTAGTGCTTTTACTAGTCAAGGACTTTTCCAGCTTCCCATGCTCTGCTAGGGGCACAAGAAACTTGGAGGGGAGGGGACACAGCTGGGACAGGTGACCCCAGCTGACCAAAAGGATATTCCATACCATATGATGTCATACTCAGTATATAAAGCTGGGGGAAGAAGAAGGAAGGGGGGGACGTTCGGAGTGATGGTGGTGTTCTCCCCAAGTAAACATTACGCGTGATGGAGCCCTGCTTTCCTGGGGATGGCTGAACACCTGCCTGCCCATGGGAAGGAGTGAATGGATTCCTTGTTTCGCTTTGCTTCAGTGCTTAGCTTTTGCCTTTGCTTTTCATTATATTATTATTGTTGTTGTTATTATTGCTACTATTGCTGTTTTGCTTTACCTATTAAACTATTCTTATCTCAACCCATGAGTTTTCTCACTTTTACCCTTCTGATTCTCTCCCCCATCCCACCAGGGGGGAGTGACCGAGGAGCTCTCCAGTGCTCTGTTGCTGACAGGCTAAACTACAACACCTTTACTCCAGGATAACACAAAAATTAAACTTCATTCACCAAAGTACACTGATGACTGGAGGCAGCAGACTGTACAGGCAATGTGTGTACATCAGGGCTTCCTGTCTTAAGACAGCCCCAAATGCATTGTCTTACATTAAACCATTGATTCATCACAATTGAGTCAAATACATTTCCCAATCTTTAGGGATTACTTCTAATGTTATGTGTTCTTTTTCTCCACACCAAAGGAGTGACCAGATCTGGCAGTCCATTCACTGAGTGCTACCAGTCTTTACTGATCAAGAGTTTTACGAAACTGGAGCCGAGGGAAGGGAAAACCAATCTGAATACACCTGTTTGAAAATGAATGCTGTGCTCTGAGTTGCAGAACTCTTCTCAGAAAAGTTTCAGGTAAAGACAAACACCTACATATACCAAACATTTGATTTAGGCACCCATTTGGTTACACAAACTTTGAGATTCCACTCTTCATCATATGTCCAGCTTTAACACAGCACTTTCTGCCACTGATTAAAAGCTTTCAAAGGGAAAGGACACGCAGGCTTCCTCTTAATGGGCATTTTTTGTGCTTATGAACTATTTGTTGTTGTTATTATTATTATTATCCTTAGACTTTTAAAAACATGCCAAAAATGCTATAGTTTTTAACAAATGCACCGAGAAATTCAGCCCTTGTTGGCACACTCAGAATCTCCTTCTTTTTCATTGGCACTTTCAGATAAAAGTTTGGTAGGAAAACTGATGATTTGGGGAGAGGGGTTTTGAACTATACCACTGATCTGCTACTTTTAAACTTCAGAAGCTTTACAAGACTGTTGGAAAAAAACACAGAGGAGTATTACACAAAGGTGGATGTATCTGTGAAACTTGGGTAGGGCTGTGGGATGGGTTTCAGAGTGATACAGGTTTCCCCTTGGCATATTAGGCGGGCACACATTGCCTCTAATGGCTCTGGTAGGAGAAAGGGAGCTCCCTTAATTCCCTTCTTGGACAGAAAAGGAAATATAACGAGGAATACTTCATGTGTCTCTGATATTTTTATTGTATTGGAGAAGAAACATACCTTTGTTTAAGTACCCTGAATTTCCATTTGAGTAATTGACAATGGCAATCCAAACAAAGCTGTGCCCAATTAAATAAATTCTTGTTGGCAATATGAGAGTCAATAATTCTCTGACAGTAATTAAAAATACACACAGGCATTCACCTATCCAAAATGAAAACACCTGCCTTCCCAAGCTTCAGCTATCCCCCAGAGAGACCCTCATCTGTCTTTGATATTCAGTCCGGTTCAGTATTGTTCTGTATTTATCCAAGATGGGCTGGTTATTGTTGCACACTTCCGTGATTGGAGTTGTCTTTTGAAAAATTACCCTACATTTACATGATTTAAAAATGCATTGCAATGATTTAAAAAGGAATTGTGGAGAGTCATGAAAAAAGTCTAACATCCTAAATCAATATAAAAGATTATAATCTTTTTCTGTAATACATAGTAAACTTATGAAGCTGAAATAACTATTTTTGTAATACACTGTAAGCTTGTAAAATTGAGAGAATGAAATGCAGATTTTTCACTTAGAATCCATCCTGGAAAACAGGTCTGGATGTATCTTTTAATACCGGATCTTTTAATACTGTATCCCTACTGGATGCCTTTTTTTATACTGTATATATCTTTCAAGCTAAATTTGTCCTGTCCCATCATCCAATGTTTAATAGAAGAAGGTCCCCAGCTCTGAGTCCCCTGAAGTTGATGATTTGTTGTCATAAGGGAAGGGACATGCCTCCACAGATTACTGACTCCCACTAACAGGTTCTTCTAACTGCATTATAGAAGCTGGAGATTATTAAACTGCAGATCTAAGTGAAGTATTCTCAGTCAGTATTTCTCCAAGCATCTACATGAACATAACGGACTTCAGCATCTCAGCATCTAATTTCAAGGCACTTTGCTGCTAATATATTCTCCAGCCCTTACATACCACTGTAGTCTTTCCAGTTCAGTCCCTCCTAGACATGCAACACACAATGTAGTGTCTGTTCATTTTCCCTTTGCAGCCCAAACCCTTCTCACTTATAGGGGGATGTAGTAACCCCATTGTAATTAATTTCTGGTCATGTCATGGGTGTATTCATTCACACATGTGAAAGGTAAAGGTCTTACAAGCTTATGTCTTACAGCAGCTGGTATTAAATGGAGTACTCTGTCCAGAGCCTACCACTCAGTGTGAGAAAGTGCAACTTGTAGAATAATCTCAACAGTTTATTTAGTAATTCCACCAGTCAATAAAAAACTGCGTGATATAAATGTTCAATCTTCCTATCATAGGACAAATTAATATTCATTCAGAGTTTCGGTTCAAGTGCTATCTCTGTAGCACCCCTCAGCAGCACTCCTCATTAGTCTCAGTGAGTATATTATCTTTCTTAATTAGAAACTCTTAAACTCTTTAGTCACAGGAATTCAAGGGTAACAAAAGAAGAAGAAATATTGCATGATTCATTTTAATTATAGATTTACATGCTTTTGGCTGGAATAGGACACTGGAAGTTATGGTCTTAGTCTAGCATTAGCTAGATAAGTAGTCATGTCTGTATACCACGCAGGAAACTGAACTAGCCTAGGATAAACATGAAAGAAACATTCCAGACTGCAAGGGAATGGGTATTTAGTCACCCAGTGGTATCATGAATGATACAGACTTTTCTAAAATCACTGGGAATCTTTCCATTAATGTGCAGACCTTTAGCAAGGAACTGAATCCACACCTGTGAGGTTAGGGATAAAGAGGAGAAATGCTCCAAATACAGAGGTTCTGGTGAAATTTTGGATGCCTTATAGCCAACAGCATAACCCACACTGACATCAGCTGGTTCATGACCATGCCATGCTCAATGCAGCAGAAAAAATGTTGACTTCTACTGAGGGAAAGGGGTTTTGCCTTTGCCTTCCTTGGGTCTGCCCACTGACTCTTACCCTCCGTAGTCTCCTAACAGAAATAATGGATTTAGATGTTTAACCACGAAAATTTATAATAAAAGTTGGGATACAAATATATAATTATCTTATTAATGTCCCCTACACCCCAAAACCTGCATTAATTCTTTTAACATAGTGTGCAAAGAAATGGAACTATTCAGGTAGCCAAAACTATAAACTTTTGCTACAAATATTAGTAATGTAAATCGTATCAAAAGATGAATACAAATAGATTGTTCTGCTATAACTGATATTTTTGCAGCTACGCTTTCTTGATCTGATGTGTATGAATCAGCTCCTCCTTGCTTTAGGCAAGGTTTATTCCACTTATCTGGGTCCATCTCACCTAACTCCAATAAAGGCTTAGTAATTACTCTGAACTTTCTCCATGATTTTAACAGACAGAAAGACACCTTCAGAGTGTAATTTACCCTTCTGATATTAAGGGTCCAAGATAAGAGGTAGTGCCCTCTGGAGATATATCTGTCTCTTTGTTGAGAGCAGAGGAAGCCTCTTTACATTGTCTAAGCTTATTATATAGATGGTTATGGCTCACTGCACTCTTGGCTTTACAACACTTCCAGTAATGGAAATGTGGGAATATACACCTGGAAGGAGAAGCAGGTACATCTCACAGATTGATTTCAGGTGTCGTGTGGCTGCCTGATTATTTTTCTATGGTTTTTTAGGGCAGGTCACATAGTCCAACTGTGGCACAATCCAAAATGGGCGAACACAGCTGTTGGGACAGGAGAGTGGGCGTATGCAGCAGGTGTGAACAGAGCGCTCAAAGCTGCCTGAGAAGGTGTTTGTCCAACATTAAAGCGGAAGGCATCATCACCCCATTGAACAGTAACTGGAAAAGTCAGCCTGAAAGGAGGACAAAGGCATGGAAATCTGTAACAGCAGGAAGGACAGGGGGATACGGAGTGCAATGCAGGCACAGAGCAGCAGCACACACCCACGTCGGTGCTGACAGAAGTCACCCCATGGCATCAGCACCTTGCCCAGGCTGGCCCGAGCATCCTCCCCTGCGACACCACAGCTAGCAAAGACCCTCAAGTGCACGTGTGCAGCTTCAGGGTTGGTGACCAGGGACCCCCAGGTGCCCTCTCACAGGAGTTTCTGCCCCATGTGAACATCAGGGTTGGCAAGGAGCGACACAAGATCTTGTAGCGCTGGAACACCTGCACCTCCCACAGGAGAGGGGGTGCAAGTAGGGACTGCACCCTCTAGAGAGGTGCATGTGCCTGAAACCCACACAGACTGTGGGAGGATGTGTGTGTGTGTGATTAAAGCTTGTTTTTTAAAAATTAGTTACAGCAGGAAATTTCAAAATCTGTAGGTGTTTATTAACATTTTGTAAGTGTCTAGTGTTGTAGTTTTTCTGTTGCATTGTAAATGTATAGTTCACTGGTTGCTGTTGATTAAGTGTTGTTAGTAAATCAATAAACCATTTTGATCACAATTTGGTTTAATCAAATGAACTGAGTAGTTTTCCCCTGCATCGTTATTACCAGATGACATTAAGATACCATTAGTTTGGGGTCACTCATGCATCTCTCTGCAACTCTGGTCCTCAGCGAGGAGGAGGTTCTCTCTCTCTAGCATGCAAAGCAGTGGCATAATTTTGAAATTCAGCTACTCAGGCTCTGCTTGTCAATGTTTGTCAGTACTTTGTTGTCTGATGTTAACTTCTCCCTAAATACAGGAAGGCTATTTATTAGTTTTTTTCTAGTGACACCTACAACTTAATAATGTCAGTATATCATTTGGTAATGATGATTTCATTAAGATTAAGACATACAGAAACAATCAGTCTTTCTGACACTTATTGTAAAAGCCAAGGAGTTCTATCCATCAGAAAGCACAGAGATAAAAAAATTATTCTGTGCTAAATTTACCTTAAATTTTGGTCCACTTAATGTCTTTCATCATTTTCTATTGTCTTAGTTTAACAAATGGAATCATAAATAATGCAATCTACATCAATTGCACTTATTTGCAATTAGAATTTTTTTTGGTACTCTATTTTATGAATATTTAATAAACTGTGTAACCTTGATGGAAGGAGTGCAATTTAGAAGGCCATAATGAATATTTAGAAAGTCTTGCTTTGTGATCTCAGCTTCTGATTTTAAATTAACATCCAGTAAATCTTTCTGCACAATGCTCAGCTCAGCAAGTCTAATATTCTCCTGATCTAGAAACGCGTGGATTATTTCAAGATATATTTTCTACTTCAGAGGAACTAGGTGCTCTTTTTTAAGCTTCTAATGATTGTAACTTAAAATTTTAGAGGAAGACAAGGCTTAAAGTACATATTTTAGGGTACATATTGCAACAAATAAAATTAAAAAAAGAAAAAAGTTACTTCTAAAAAGTGTATTTAGGATGTGTGATGCTAAAAGGAAATATTATATATACCAGAAGCTACTAGAATAGAAACAATGATTCACTGACAGTTCAGTCTTTGCTTCTTGAGGGACAGGAACAACTAGCCAAAAGTTTTCTTGGATTTTCTCCAGTCTGCCATAGTAACTTTATTTTAAAATATACTGTCACAGTACTAACCCACTGTTATGGATTTGCAACATTCCCACTTACCAGCCATTTAAAATACAGTAAAGAGAAATTGCAAGAAGACAATTGTCAAAAAAGAGAAATACATGAGGCATATTCTTTTAGCAATAAGAAAAATATCATGATCCAGTAGGCATTATTCAATCAAACTAAGGCTTATACTTCTGAAATGTGCATGAGATACAGGAGAAGAGAAACTCAAAATTGGGTAAATTTCTTTCTGGAGGCAGTTACACAGAGTACTGTGACACTTGGAAGTCTCTGCAGTATGTTACGGATCAGTACATTGACAATGAATAAAGAAGTGTGGTGCAGGACTGTGAGATCTTAGACATCCTTCCCTCCCCCTTGCTTCAGAATTAGCTCAGAAACTGCTGGAGGAAAACTGTTAAAAATAAGCTGCATTTTAGAGCCTACAGATGTCTACACTTCAGGCACCTGGAAAAAACTGGAGATGGGAATCTAGCAAAAGCATCAAATAAGCCAAGTAAATACTTCTTTCAGTGAGAGAGTAATGCTGATTTTGTCCATGTTACAGCATGGAAATTGATTCAGTGCAGAATGAAACAGAGGCTATTCCCGATGACTTCACTGGCAGGGGCATGTTGTCCGTCAGCAGGCAAGATGTGTTCCCTCTTCTGTTGACTCTGTTATTGCCAAGCACAGATTTTGGTGTCTGGCAAGTAGCTGCTCACAAACTGGCTAAGTGTTGTATAGTAGCAATTGCCTCTCTACACATCATCAGGACCAAAGGAAAGAAGGACAACATCAATCTGAATGAAGATGTTGATCAAAAGCAAACCAGCTAGAGGGTGGCCGTTTCTGACTTACTTATAGGGAAGATTAATCTGTCTTGCAAAAAGTTGATTTGCTGGCAGAAAAAATGTATTTTGCAAAAAGATAGTGGAAACTGATGTAGGAGAAAGTGAATAGTCAGCTATGGTAAAGCTACCTTTAGCAGAACAGACTGGGGAGCAGGGATGGAACTCCTGTGCACACCGCTGGGGGAGGTCTGGTTTCCCCTATACTCCCCGTCGTCTTGTTCAGGCTATAATTACAGGACCACGTGGGCTGCTCCGGTGCTATCTGACAAGAGTAGGCTTAACCACCACAGTGTTAATGTCCCTTCTTGAGCACAGTCCCCCAAAACTGGTATCATATCTGTAAGCCTCTAGGCACAGCTCTGCCATGAATGCATAGCAGAGTGCCTGAATTCTGGTGTGGGCAATAAAACAAAGGAAGAATTTCATTCCCGACAGCCTTTCTTTTTGTTAGAATAATGCACAAATACCAGTACAGCTGCAGAGCATAGAATGAAATAGCTGTTTCAAACATGGGTTCATTTGGAATCTGACTATTAAATTACTTGAGTTTGGTATTTGATTATAAAACAGTTTTGGCTTGTTGGCATTTTATCTGCTATTCTTATCAAAGAAATATTTATCTTAGCTATGAGAATGGAAATAATCTTGTGGAATATGAACATTACTGCTTAATACATGGGTTTCAAGGTCTTCCTAAGCAAGCTATTACTATGTTTATCTTTCATTTGAGAGTCAAGATAAAGCATAAACAGAAATGAGCCTGTTTCCCTGAAGCTGGAACTGTTTTTAAGAATGTTCTGACTGCAAAGATGGAAACGACTTCAAGTATTTGCATTGTAACTGTCTTCAACAAGTGTTTGATCAAAAAAGGAAAAAAAAAAGATTGACTTGGCTGAATGCTATTATATATTCCTCTTTCAAATGGAAAATTTTCCATGAGGAAAGAGAATAGTTGATCCCACAAAACAATCATGCCTGGAAGGTGCTTTAAAAGAGAAAGAGCAAGTTGTTAAAGCTCAAGTTGAAAAAGTCAAGGGCTGTAATTCACAGGTCCCAGGTTACCACTCACTTTGACTTAGAGCCTATGCGTGCAGCTGCTGACTTACGCTGCTGTTATTGCAGAGGGATGAGGATGATGAAGTCTCTGTTGCTGCATGTTTGGAACAGGAATTTTTACTTCTTTGTTCTGCTTTTAAAAAATAAAACACTGTCAACAAGGTAACTAAATCAGACCACCAGGGAAACCATAAACAGAGACTTCATTCATTTCCAGCCTTCCTGTAGTCAAATAAGTTAGCCCTGCATGTACAGAATTTACATTTCCAATGTAATTTGGTATTCCCTGAAAGAGTCTGAAGGGGGTATTTCCCTATGTTTTTTATTTCAAGGAGAATACCCAGCTTTCAAAAGGAACTGTCTTGCAAGGCCAGATTTTCTAACCAGCAAGCTGTGTGAACAAGCTACATTTTTTTTCTGGTCTCAGTATATGTGTAGATATCAGATATATAACAGTCTATAAAAGACTAGTGCCTGAGATATTTGTTTTTCATAAAAATGAAACAGCATTTCAGTTCACTGATTAAAGCCCTGTGGATTTTTTTTAAATATAACTAAACAATTTATATGCTTATAAGCTGTAAATTGTGATCAAAAAATTCTCCCTCTTGTGGCTAAGATTACATTAGTTATTGAAGAATCGAGTAATGTTTTTTGGTTAGCTGCTTCTTTTATTGGAGAAATTCTAAAGGGAAAGAAAACAAATAAATACTTCTAAGTTACTTCCTTAGAAGCTCTAACTATACTCCAATAAGACATTACAAGTGATTGGCATAATTCAAAGAAACAAATAAAATCAGAACTTAAGAAATAAATAGTGCAGGCAATTTAACTTAGTGCTGCAAACAGGCGGTTCCTCTTAGGTGTTTGCTTCTGTTGCAGTCTGGAAAAACTGGCATTGACATCAATAGGAATGTATCAAGTTTTGTGGCTATGAAGATACAAAGAAGTTAATAGCAATATCTTTTTTATTTTAATAGCATCAGGGCAATATTCTAGGTCTCCAAGCCTAGGCACACTGATCAGGTATATAAAGCCACGACTGCAGCTTGTAGAGCCAGGTCTGTCTGAGCCAGCTTGGACCAGCTTGGCATTATTTAAATTGCAGGAGCTAAGAGAAGACAAGATGGAATTTGTGCCCCAATTTGGTTTCAGTACACTTACAACTGGGCTTCTACCTGTGCCTGATCTAGTCACTTCAGTTATGGAGCCCTCTAACCCACACGGAGACACCAGAGACAGTAGCATCTCAAGAACCCTGAGCAGAACAGCTGGTTCAGCCGATGCTGCACCCACATAACCTGTGCTACTCACCCAGGCACAGCACTGACGTGCCTCCAGTGCTCTGCAAGCCTCCCTGTTTTTCTCATCCCGTGTGCTCCAAGCCAGCGTGAGGGGCACTAGCTTGTCGGCCTTTCACAGAAGCTCATTGTGCTCTCACAGCTATCAACTCCTGACCAGCCTGTCAGAGCAATGACAAATGTAATACCTTTGATGTGCTAAGACTCTCCGGTGGAGGTGGCAAATGTCAATACAATTTTACCTAATACTCTCTCTGAAGATAGCAGAATGATTCCTACTTGTTTCAATCAGTGCATCTACACCACTGGACAAGCGCACTTTGTAATATGGTCACGGACCTTGGCTATACAGAGCAAGAAACTTACTAAAAAAGTCCATATGTCCAGATTTCCTTCCAAAACAAATTAGTACACACTGTTGGATGGTGACCCTCAGGTATCATCCTCACAGACAATTGGTATGGTGGTGCCAAGTTGCAAAGCTAGGTACCAGAGCTGAGATGCAATGAGGTATATCTGCCCAATTTTACTGACACAGCCAACCTGCAGATCAAAGTGCAGCAGAATCACTACAAGGTAAAATGCTTCCTGATCTAATACAGCAAACACCAAAGAGGAATAAAGAAAAATTAAAATAACAATCTGAACAAGCCCTAGAAACTGGCTCTGAGAGAAGAGGAGGGGGTTTTGGGGACTAACCTTGACTAAAAAGATCCTGTAGCAGTGTACTCACTTTACTAAGATGCTGCCTCTTGTTTCATTCATAGTGTGTTCAGAAGGGACTTTGCCTTTTTTTTCCCAATTAAAATGAAAAAAAATCATCCTGAGCAAGTTCCTGCATTTTTGGTTAAGTGCTTAGATCAAAAGCAATCATTTTAAAGACCTCTGACTATGTTCTTTTTCCCTATCGTCTGCCTCTGAACTGACTGCACAATACTTCTGCATTTAGGTTTATAATCAATAGATTTATATTTAAAATACTTTTGCCCTCCTTTGTCTCATGCATTTTAATATTTTAAAGCCATTAAATTGACCGTGGTGAAATCTCTCATCATAAAATACTCATTACTTTAAATACAAGTATTTCATTCAGCATTTTAGAGCATACTCCATCTCCTCATTTTTCACTAGTATCTTTTTCATTATCTGCATCCCTTTCCCTGCAGGCTGCTGCATAACCTTCTAAAACACATTTGAAGAACAAAAACACCCTGAGTTTAGTTTCCCTCCTTTTACTGAAGGTAGAGTCATTAGGTGTCCAGTTTCTCCTTCACTAAGTCTGTTTAGAACAGATTATGAAACACTTCATCAGTAAAATTAATATTATCACTAAATGTTACGTCCTGTGCCATTCCGTTACTCTGTGTCATAAATCTTGTCTTCTTTTGAACATCCATTAATGTGTTACTACACTTCATTGAAAAAAATGACAGGTCAGAATTCCATACTGTTTGCCTGCCTTTTAAGATTTGTACTTTCTAAAACTTCCTGAATCAAATATGCTAGACAATGCAGTTCAGGATCCCAATTTATGCAATATTTAAAAGTAGTTGCTCTAGAACTAGCTGTCATGTCTGTTGGGACTCACGATACCTGAAAACTATCGATCAAGGTCCTGAGATGTGGCAGAGGTCACTAAGCAAGTCATGTTTAACATGTGAAAGTAAAGGCAACGCTGGTTTTAATACTCTCTGGTTGCCAAAGCAGATTAAATTTGGAGACTGAGACTGCAGTTCCCCATGGTTCTTTCCTTTCCCCACAGCTCTTCTCATGTTGAAGTACTAATCAAATTATAAACCTTTTCAAGTATTTTTGCATTAGGAGAAGGAATGTTTCATGTACCATAAACAGTATGCCTATCCCTAAATTAATCTTCTAGCCTCTTCCTTTGTTATTTTTAAAGAGCCAACACCATAACTGCAGGCATGCTTTTTAGTTTTTAAGGGTTTTGACCTGAGTATAAGATGGATAGTTTGGAGAGTTTTAATCAGTCAAAACAGAGTTGATGGAATTAAATCATGTTCATAAATACTGACAGACAAAACATAGATTATTAGACTAGAACTCGACCTTAACTTTAAACAGAAATCTCTGTCAAATTTCTGTGTGAAAGCTGAATATCATCCAAGTAGAACTTAGCATAGTGGGTGACCTGGTGTTACTTCGCAGGCAACAATTGTGTATTACAGACCAGGCTGGCAAACTTACTTGTTTTCCACTTTCAACAGAAAATTATTCATTTATTCCACTGAAAATTCTTTACGATTTAAACTTTCCAACCAACCTTAAGGGTTTATCATGTTGAATCTATCTAGACTAACTTAAGTGTTATTGCGGGGGCAATGGACATGATTATTATTCCTATGTATCCTGAAGTTATTTTTAAAATGTTTTCAGTAAGATAGTTCAATCATTTCTAGAACAACATCAGGGACTGCACTGTCTTGTTTGGGGTTCTTACAGGCTCTCTGGCAGTGCTAGAACTGGAGCAGAAGTTTAACTGACGGCCCACTCATATTTTTGACAGGTGCAGTTCATTTGATACATTAACAAATATTTTGGGTTTGGTAGTCTATTTAAGGTAGTTTCTATTAAATTGTCATAATTTGTCTTTGATTGTCACGAAGTGTTATCTACAGTCTGGAAATATGCCCTGGCTTCAGAATTAAAGCTAAGAGCTACGGGATAAAGGCTGACCTTTTGACCCTGCCTTTAGCCTGAGACTTATTCTAAAGACATTTCTATGATTAAAACATTTCATCTCCACAATTGCAGCAGATGGGGAATGTTGGAATGGGATTCCTTCTGCCTCACTTAGCTACCTGAATTTAGGCATCTAGCGAAATCCAGTCATCAAGTTCTCTCTAAAGCTACTACACAGAGCTCAGTAACTCCAGAGAGCAATCCACCGCTTCCAAATGCACTCCGGCTCACTGGTACACTGAGTTACTTTGCGGAGGTACATGCATAGCTTAGACTGAACACCTAACTTTAACACAACAGTTTTACGTGAGATTAATCACTTCTCTGATGGAGAGTGTCTTCCTGAACTTCAGATGCTATGGCCCAAAAATTAGAGCTATAGAAAACAGTTCTATAAAGACACTTGCATGTCATGCTGCAGTACCTCATTTCCCATTGCCTTTCCCTCAAACAGAATCTACAGGCTTGATGGACACTTTTGGGTTTTATTTTGTGTGTGTGTTTGTGTAGTTGACTGGAAGTCGATCTCATCAGCCAGAAGATGGAGCTTACACAAAGCAGAATGCTGAAGCTCACAAGAAGATAGAACATTGGTTTGGCCGTTAGGTCTGACGAGCCCATGAAAACTTAAGCATTTCATGCTGTAAGATCAGCATTAGTTGGCATTACAGCATCACATACATATGGGTTTCCTTTTTTTCTGTTCATTCTCCAAAGAAACATTTCTAAGTGAAGTCTTCTCTGTTCTTTTTCTCCTCTTAGAAACAAATTTCAGATCAGGTAATTTGACTGGAATTTATTTCAGCCTGTCTTCTCCAAAACAAGTGGGATTAGTGTTCATTATGTACAAGCTAGGTGCCTTTGAATGCACTGAACAGAGCAGGCTGAAATAACCCACTCACTTGTGAAAAGCGACTGGTGGTGTTAAAAGCCACATTTATCATCCACTAGTCCTGTTATTTAGACAGTCTTTGCTCTTTCATATCAAACAGATTGAACAAGATAGCACAATAGAAAAATTGGACATCTCCTGCAAGGCCTGCAGACAGAGTACCGGAGGAAAAGGGCTCTGTAACTGCAGTGCTGAATCAGGAGCTCAGCACATTTAAAGTCCAGAAAATATGCAGATGAATGCAAGTGAGTTCACACAAACTGGGTGCAATGTAATTTTACCAAGTGGGTCTCTCTGTAGAGACCTTTTGAGAAGGCTGTGATATTATCTGTTCCACAGGGACACTAAATAGCCAGCAACACTTCAATTCCTAAGCTGATTGATGTTCTCAAAATCCCTGACCATACTCTTCTTTCCCCCCATCATCTCAACATACAGTGTATTAGTCGTGTCCTGGTGACTGTGACCTTCCCCTGACACAAATGTGTCTCTCAGGGTCTATCAGAAAACAGCAGCTGTCCTAAAAGTAAAGGATTAGTACTTATTTAAGGCTTTATGAAAGAGACTGCTAATCAGAGAGCTAACAGGTGTTTGAAACACATGCTAACTCCTGCAGAAGTTACCTGCCTTCTGCTCCTCAAACCTGCCCTTCTCTGAATCTTCAGCCAAAAGTTTCAGCAGGCTGTTAGGACCTTTCTGTGGAGCTAGGATGTGTGCATGGGAGCAAACCACTGCATGAAGGCCCTGCTCCATGTAGGTATGTTTTGTCGGGAGCAAGCTTCTGCCACATGCCAGGCAGCACATGAAGAAACACCTTGAGACCCCTCCATGCATATAACCCCCGTGTGCAAGCTGTGCCTGCCACCAGCCTCCCACTCCTTTAGCTCTTGCTGGAGTTCCCAATGTGTTTGGCACAGCATATCTGCCCCTGTCCCTGGCCTCCACCTGCACCCCTGTACTCTAGGAATGAAACCTCTCCGTGTTCCCTGGCCCCTGGGGTACCCTGCCTTCCATGCACCAGGAGCGAGTGTTGGTGGCTCACTGCAACTAGGATATGAATCTGCAAGTGTCGCCATGTGATTTTCTGTCACGTCTTTTCTTCCTATTCTCCTTCCTTCCTTCCTTCCTTCGGGAAAACTGAGATACCAAAAGTTCAGTGCAAACAAAATAATCTTGTTCTACAGCAAACAAATTAATCAACTAGTAACTGCCATCAAGTACGTCAGTTTGGCATGTACATCTTTCATTACCATTTGGAACAAATATGACTATTTGAGAATGGCTTTGCATCGGGCCTGGAAAAATGCTAAGAAAAACAGCTATAGAGAAAAAGGAACAGAGAAAAACCTGTGACCTTTGAATGACCAGTAAAGTATACTTTATTATAGCATGCACTGCAGTATAAATGCAGGGCTAAAGAGTCAAACAAGAGGGTATCTTCCCAAGCATCTTTCTGGGAAGGGCCTCTAATAGTTGCACACACATCCAAGGCTGGCTGACTGCTGCTTCTGCCGCCTGAGAGCAATGTTTATGGAAACTAAAAGAGGCCAAAGTATGGGGAATAAGGGATATTCAGAGAGACAGAGTCTGTTAAGCACCAAAATGTTTCTCTGCAGTTCAGCAGGAACGGACCAAAATGGCACAAATTGCCTTCAATATATGTCTAGGCAGGGAGCTAAAAAGAGCACGTGTAGTGAAGATTTAGATACTTCTGTCCAGAAGGAGAAAACTAAGAATACAAAGCCTGTACTCTGCTACCCACTAACCAGTGCTCTATGACAGTAATTTCAGTTCAAGTCTCTGCTCTTTCCTGTCCCTGGCAATCAGATTATATCAGCAAAGAATATAAGGAAGAAGGAAAAAGGAATATATAAAAACTCGCCAAAAATTGTATATTGCTTTTTTCTATACAGAAATATATGTCATTTTAATTGTTTCTATGAGGAGCAGAAGTCCCAATAAAGGTTGCAGGTTTCCAAAATCTTAACAACCAGTTAATGCATTTGATTTTTCAGCCTAACTTGGACTGTGCTCTCAGGCTAGAGATTGGCTGATAACATGCAGGGAATAGAGAAGAAGCACCTTGTACTGACCAGAGGGACACTGGAGAGTCATAGCCTAGAAAAGGGTTGCTAGGTATTTTATCTCCTGACAGACAGGGAAAGAAGCCAAACCAAACTGAAACTGATGTTCCTTCATGGAGTGAGAGCTGTCTTCTGAGAAGAAAGGGTATGCTTTTATTAAATGGTCCTCAGAGCTGAGGATCATGGTAAGTGTTGTAGCTGAAACCATGATGTAATAACCTACCCAAAATATAATTACGTAAGACAGTACCTTTTTGCAGTGGGATATAGTATCTTCTACTAGACCATAGCTGGATTTCCATGTCAAACTAAGACTTCAAAACCATTGTCTGCCCAGGGATTTCCTCATGTCAAGAGACATTTAAGCTCCCAGCGCAGTCACTGTAGTCTACAGATTTATTGATCTGACCCAAGATAAGGGTGAGATTCAGTTGCCTAAACATAGGTGAATAGTGCCTCATCAGACACTACAAGGGTAGCCAGGGCATGCAACCTCCCATATGTCCTGTGCATTTCTGCCAATCCTTAGCAGACATTTTGGAAGCCCAAAGTTATCTCATATGGCAGTAGGTGCCTAAGTTTAGGCAGCTTTCTTATTTAGGATGACCTGGACAGACTTCTAGGCTCCACTGACAGTATTGGCTGGGTGCCCACTGGCTACTCAATACTAGCTTATGTGCAAGCACCTAGATGTAAATACCTGGTCAGACACATTATTCTGAAGCTAAATCCCATCCCAATTTTAGATCAGATGAAAAACCAGAAGTCATAGCAAGAACTGCACCTTATATTCAGTTTTAAATTTGTTGGAGTCAGCAGTAGCGGTGGCTATTGAGTCTTCTTGCTGAAATGTGCTTTTCATTTTGATTGACTTAATCTGCCTCTGTGGATTGCTAGGAGTGGAGATGAGCTTTGGGGCCCACACCTGACCCTAAACACCAGCAAGGAAAGTGACATTTTTGCTGCTTCCATAGCTTTCACTGCAAGGTACCTGAGAACCTTTTTTAACAAAATTGCCTTCAGAGGTACCTCACAAGAGAGCAATACTGTTGTTATTGCTATTATTTCTATTTTAGGTAAAACTGGGCTGATGAGAGGCCATATTTTTAGGATATCACTGTCGCTATAGACACACGTAGCCCAAGTGAGTTTTTTAAAGCACCTCAAACTCTAATTTTGGCTGAAAAATTAGACACTTTGTGTCTAAGTGCTTCTGAAAATCCCACTAGGGTGACATTTGCTGGTTCATTGCCTAATTAGCTTGTAAATTCTGCTGTGGCTTGTTCAAGGTGACACACAAGTTTTGGATGCTACTTCTCATCTCATTCTCTCCTCAGCTCACTTTCATTTTGGTCACTAATCTTTTTCATCCCTGATCCCAATCTCAAACTCACTCCAAAGTCCACCTGGCATGGACACACCACGGTGGGATGGGGTGCCGCTGGTCAGTTCATCTGCTGTTTTCCTCCTCATTCAGCAAAAACCCAGGGGCTCTTGCTCATAGCCCTGTACTCACCTTGCATTTTTGCTATTAAAAATCTTCCCACAGTCTTAGTACTGTGCTGTGAGTTATTTAGTTAGCCACTTGGACACAACTAATGAAACAGATACCACAGCCTCTCTAGGTAGCTGCTCTACCGCCACTTCACAGGAAAGCTAAGGAAAAAAGTAAGTTTGTTAATATCTAGGATAAGTCTCTGCTGCAAATACATCCAATTCCTGTTTTCTTCTAGCAGCAGGAGACATGGAAAATAATCTATCATTGTTTCCTTTGTAATCACTTTTTCCAGACATGGAAATTGTGAAGAACATTCTTTTCTCTAAAGAAAATAAATCCATTTCCTCAGAGTTTATATTTGCTAAAGAGTTTGTAAGACTTTTATGTCCTCTGTAGTCTTTGATTCCTCAATACCTTTTTAAGTGAATTTGTCTGTAACTAGGAAGGTTGCTGTTATTTGACACATCCCCGTTTAAAATGATGGATGAATTTAAAATAATGTAGCTAAATTGGGGGTACAATTATAATTGAGCAAAAAAGTTTTCTGAGATAGTCTTATTTTGATAAAATTCAAGTTCAGAAAATGTTTGAGCTACTCATCAACAAAATACTATTTATAACATTAAGTTGAAGAAGTGAACATATCCTTTTATTTTCGGACTAATTCAGCTTGCTTTATGACACACTGACATGTAGATTTGAGAACATGTAATAGAAGATGGCACTAATAAATAAGAAATTGTTTCATCCACCAATTTGATAACAGTTTCTCCAGGTTATCTCGGGAGAGGTTGGCCTGTTGCCTGTAAGCTACTTCTCAAACACCTTGTACGCCTACGGCAATATATACAGAATGATAAAGCTTTCAAAAAAGGAATCTGTTCTGAATGTCAGAAGTGACTAATTTCCCTGGTATCTTGTACAATTTTCCAAAGCTATAAAGTAATATACAGGAGAATTAGCTTATAGCTGTGCTGTAATTTCCCTAGCTAGTAAATTCAAGCTCTATCTCTGCATTTAAATATGTTTTATAATAGGAAGTGAACTTTGTAATTCATCATCCTTCTTTCTCTTTATATGTGTTTAAAATTCAGCTCCTGATCTTGGTTAATGTAGATATGCAAAAATGAAATTAAAAGTAAAAGAGGATTTTGTGCTATTTGTAAGAATTGGTGCATCCTTAGAAGCATTATCCAGCAAACAAGAAAAAAAGCTTGTTGGTCACAAATAGTTTAGAAATCACAATGCAATCCTCATATCCAAAAGAAAAGCGATATACCATATAAATGACAAATGTCCTTTAAAAAACTACTAAAGCCAGTGCAGCCACATCGACAAGACACTAGCTGAAAAAAAAAGCATAGCCAAAAACTTTCTAGCTTGGAGGACTTGGAAGAGGTTGTAAAGATGTGATACATATAGTTTTTGCCACTGTATCAGTAATCTAGGCTCGTTTTCTTTGCAACTGCATGTGAGAGAAGGATCAGAGAAGAACGTGTGGCTTCTGTGGTGTAAATTATTATTCTTTCATATTAACTGAGTTGCACATGTGATTTCTTCTGAAAAAAAAAAAAAACAAAAAGACAAAACAGGATTTTTTTTATTTTTTAATTTTTGTGGAAACAAGTTTCAGAATAAAATATCTGGTCAAAAGGGAAAATGGAACAAAATTTTCTTCCTTTTGAAAAGAAAAAAAGGCAAATGTATTCTACATGATTTCCTGAGCAGCTATGATTGATTCAGATATACAGATGTTGGTGAATAAAGTAATAGATAGCATTACTTCATGGAACGAGTTACTTCCAGGAATGATAGAAGGACCATGCTAAGCCTTTTTAACATATTTTTTAAAAAATATGCTATTATATCTTTTAATATTAGATATACCCTTTCTTTTTGTCATAAGTTCTTTGTCATAGGACTTGTCTTAAAGATGTACATTTTATCTAGTTTTCTATAGGCTTAACAGAAGATTTGCCAGCAATTTATATTCAAGAAAACTAGAAGGAACAGTTAAGCTTCTGTGACTCATTCAGCCTTCCCACTGGGTCTGCTTCTGGGACAATGCAATGCTAACAGAATAAAATAAATCATATTGCCAAATTTCTGCAACTATACTTTTTTTGAGCATACATTTCTTGTTTGCCCTGCACGTTTACATCAAAAGATATTTCAGAAATTGAGAGTTTTAGGGTAGTTCAAGGGAAAGGGAGAAAGCCGGAGTACCCAGTTTCCTATGGAAACAAGCTTTATGCAAACCCATTTGTCTGCCAACTCTTCACCTTACCTCCCAAAATGAATTCTGAACCAGTTACTGTAGATCTCATATGCCATCTCATGCCTACTGCAAGGTTTATCAATAATTAAGCACTACTGGGTGGAATGGCAAGACCCATTAAAACCTGAGATCATGTTGCTGTCACATAGTAGGCACATAAACAATAGATATAGTCCTAATTTCACTTTTATATATGCTTGCAAAATGCTATGAGGTTTTTGCAAGTACAAAGTTCATGATATTGCTGTTAATATACAGCTCAGAAGATCCCAATGGGCAGTCTAGTCAGTATCTGGAAGCTACAGAATATGGCCAAACAATTATTAACCCTGAAAAATGTTCTTCAGTTTATGTAAATCTTATAGCTGCAATAACTCTAAAGAATTTACAAACTTACATCAAGTCATGCTTGTCAACCAGCTGATCAATAAGGCTTACCCAGAAGCTGTATACATCCTCTAGGCAGTAAAAAATGGTGGTTGATGTGCAGAGAAATGCACTAAGCAGTTAATAACTTCTGTTCCTTGACAGATGTTTTCTTCTTATACATAATGTCCAAATAAATAGCAATGTAAGAGTTTTATTTTCTCCAGGATTTTCCATGCAAATGTAAGAAAGATATATGTTACTTCTGCTGTTCAGAACATCTGACAGTTCTGCAGCATGGCAGCTAAGCCAGCTCATACAGCTGATTCAGTGACCATTAATATTCATTAAAAGCAATAATGAAGTTATATTGCCCTGATTTAGAGCACTGACAGGAGGCTGGTTGAAATAGTCAAAGCTGGGCCAGAATGCCCTGTCTTGCTCTTAACTCAGGCATGCATGCGCACCAGCCCACGGGCCATTAGGTCCTGCTGTTAACCCAGGGCTATCCCACGGAGAGCAATGGAGGGTGAAGTTCCACTTCAGTCCTCTTGCCTTTGCACTATAACCCGAAGCTGTGCCTTGCCATGGACTAGGTAAATCGCTTCATTGACACACTGGGGCTGAATTTTTAAACTGCCAATGCTTAAGCATGTATTTGGATTGTAAGTAAATAGTCCGATATTCTGTGATGGTTTTGCATCAAGCAAGTCCAAATACATCAAGGAACATGTAAAGATTTGTTGCTGTATTTTGTCATCCAAAACTAGTCTTTCCAGCCATCTCAGAATACTTCAATCATTAATTTAAATGGCGTTAAAAAGGATTTCACACATCTTGAATTAGCAAAGAATCTGAAAAGGCCCAAACAGGCCTTTCCTATGCAAAGCTGAAAATGAAAGGCAGTTAGGATGATCAATGCTGATTTTATGCAAGAATTTGTTACTTACTGTGGGCAATCAGAGACCCAAGGGAGGGGAAAAGAGCATTTAACACTTTTGTCAAGCAACCAATGCCAAGGGGAAGAGTTTCTCATTCCAGAGTGAAGATGGGTTATATGGACATGGTAAACATAGTTTGCTTATCAGATGCGTCCCATTCCTTCTCTTGAAGGTTTCCATCCTTCCTGATTGGAAAGAAGCTCCCGAGAGGCCCCACACTGGCTGGTGCTGCCTTGCCTCGCTGCGGGGGGCTGTCAGCTGCAGCAGTCAGCGCGTCTCCCATGAACAGCAGCGGCTGCTGAGGACCAGTGCCTGCAGCCAGAGCCCCAGCTATCGCTTAGCGTAATAAACCCAGATTAGCCAAAGGACGAGATGCTTCCTGCATGACTCTGACAGATCACTATGGCTATGTTTAAAACAAATTAAACAGTGCAAGGGAACGTTCCCAAGCAGAGGAACTTGACTCTACATGGCTAAGCTGTTAGAACGACCCAAACTGCCACTTTAATCTCCCAGACTGTCCCTGGACTTGCTTTGTAAACCAGCATGGGCTGGTGGCCACTCCCAAAAGTCACTTTTGCTGTAAGCACCCTATTCTGAAAGGTATGAGTGCTGAACAGCAATGAGGCAGGCAGTACTCTGACTGTTGGCCTCCATGCCAGAGAACAGCCCTGCCTAGAGGTAATACCAAGTATGGATACCAGTATTGGCACGCAGGAGGGCAGGCATAAGTCCTTGGCCCTCAGCAAGCAAGGTTCAGCTTTAGCTGGGCACACAAACTCCTTATTACACACCAGGAGAGGGTTATCAGCCTGGGGTATTGCCACATCAACCTTTTCCCAGCAAAACGTCTTTGATGGCAAGCTAGAAATCATTTCTCTATAAGGATGTCCTGAATTTCTGCAGAAAAGAGTTTAAGATTAGCTAGGCCAGTCAATGACAGCAAAGCTCTCTGGCTTGGAGATTAAGCCACAGGTTCCAGTCCCAGTTCTCAAGCATGTTTGTTTATTTTATTCACTGACTGTTTAACATTTAATACATAAACACTACTTGGGACAAGAACAGGAATCCACAACTCACCCTTTTTAGGCAAATTTCCTGACAACCTATTAAAGACTTGTGCCTGTTCTTGTGTTTTCTGTCCTGCCCAGTGGCTCTTCAGTTCTTTGCTGTACAACAAAAAGGCTTCAGGGAAAAGGGAAAATGTCTGACAGATACTAAGGTCATCTCTAGTTTGGATGGTTTCCTGGTGAATGGTTTTGAACTTCTTCAGCATAAAAAGATCATGGTGGAGTGTTACCTGTCCCCAGGGTGAATTACCCCTAACATCTGATCCCAGTGGACTACAAATTAAGTGATTTCTCCTGCTCTCATAAAAGTAGTCGACGCTTTTGTGCTCATTCCCACAGATACACCATAGGCATATTCTAAATACCTTGGACTGAGTCTTTCATGGAACAAGGTAGCACAGCAAAATAAAGGATCCCAATTCGGACTCAGGTAAGACATAGAGTTGCAGGGAGGAGCATTTGCAGGGCAGAACTTTAGGCACCTTTGCAATTTCAGCAGTGATAACAAGGTATTTGCAGATCTGAGGTTTTCACATTTTTCCTTCTCAGCTGACATGCTAGATTCTAACTACATTCCTTTTAAAAATTCCATTGAGAAGTCTATATGCTTCAGTGATCCCACGTTTCTCTGTCTCAGTTTTTCTTGTTGCCTATAGCTAACACCATTTCCCTGCTGTGGGTGTGGTTTTAAGGACAGCTACTGAAAACTAGGAAGTTTTTGTGCTGTTAAACATATCCTTGGATGCAGTTTTCTTCAAGACTGCTGAAGTCTGACTTTTGCTGCCACTAAGTTAGACCCAGATCAGTGTAGAGACCCAACTGGAAACTGAGAATGGAGTTAACTTTAAATCAGGAAGGAAGAAGATGAGGAAATAAAGATCAAAGAGGAATGTAGAAGGCCAAAGTGAAGGAAGATGTGGGAGGGACAGCTTTGTCCATCAGAGCCCTAGAAGCCCATATCTATAGAGATAACTCATTACTGTAATGCTTGATTTGAATAGATGGAAAAAAATAATTTCCTGCCAAACTTACATTTACATGGTGCTGCTTAAAGTCAAGTCCTTAATTTCAATTGGAAGTACAAACACTTATTTCAGTGATTGCATTGGAATGACAATTTGAAAGAAATGCAGGTTCCTAAACCACAATGTGTATGTTGGGAATGTTTAGGTCTAACTGAGAGCACAAAGGCAGCATCCCTTCACAAGAGATCGCCCTCTCAGTACCTCAGTCCTTAGTGCTGGCAAGATGCTGAAAGGGTTTGAAAGCAAATTCCTCCAACTTACTCTGGTTGGGTGACCAGAGAAAGACAGCCTCCATAGAAAGCAGATTTTACTATCTCTCATTAAAGGACCTGAAATGAAGAATAAGTCTTAGGTCCTACATCTGAAAAACAAACTTGAGAAATGTGTCCCTCATGGAAAGCGGCCTGTAAGAATCGTGCTTTGTAGAAAAAAGAAGTCTCTTCTAAACTAAACTTTGGACTTGTCAGTCCAATCCTGTTCTAATCTGAAATTAGACCAATATCTTGTAAAATTGAGATGTGCACTTCTCTGAGTTATATTACTTTTAGGATTCTTTCCCCTTTTTAAGTAAGGAAGGCTGGAAGACAGTCTATCTGATTTAAGCTATTTTACTGGGAATTTCTGCCATATTTTGAGTATGTTCCAAGTGGCAGTTGAGTTATAAATAGCAGAATAAACAAACAGCTGCGCAAGCAAAGTTGAAAAGTCAGAGACCAACAAGATTATCGGTTGCTTCTGCAGTACTTCCAGCTTGCCCACATACCGAATGTGACATCATGTGACAAAAAATTTCTTTATTGCCAACAGCTGGATTTGGAGTTTCTTTATTCCCCACTTGCTCATTCTGAAGCATTTTTTCAGTATTTTCATTCTGAAAATAAAGAAAATTATATTAAAGCCACCGACAATGAAATTCCCATAGTTTTGTTCAAAAATCCCAGGTTATGCATTGCATTTCACTGTGCTTTTATGGTGTCTTTATAAACATAAGGGCAGCTCTATGTTTAGGAACTAAATTCCAGAGGTAAAATAAAATGTTCCTCCTGTTCTAGACCTACTCTTATTCAAGGTTCTGAAGTGAGAAGATGCTTTTTATCCAATATTTGTGTGCAAAAAAATATTTATGATAAAATAATGATCAGGCGTAAGACTCTCTGTATATCATATTTGATTATGAATATTACTCTTTTGGCACTTCTTCCTGACTATAAGCACAAAGAAATAGACAACCCTGCATAATGAATTCAACTAGAATAATGAGAGCGTTGTTAGAATGCCAGTCTTTAAATGCTTTCTACAAATGCAAATGTATTTACTGATTGCTGAATAAATACCTGTCTTTGCTGGGGTTTGATTTGATGTTATGTCCTCCAGTTCACAGGAGAAATTTTTTTTTTATTAAACTGAGTCAAAGACTTTTTTTTGATGGGCTTTAGTGTATGTGATCAAAATGTTTAGATCTGCAACATGTTCCAGAGCTCTGGTGCAGAAGATGATTTATGATTCTTGCCTACAAGGACCAAAGTCTCTGCTGAAAGTACTGTGAAGAATCACATTCACTTTAATGCCTTGAAATTAAGCAGAAAATTGAGCTTCTTTCATTTATTTTATTGCCAGTTTCAATAGTGTAGTAGCAACATTTGAACATATTGCATTGGTATTCTGTCACTAATGTGCAAAGGAGGTTGAAGTGTGTTTTACGGACTCTGCCCAGAAGTCATTTTTAAGCTCCTCTGAAATTCTTCTTCCTATTTTGACATTATTTATGTGTTTTGACTTATTTATTTCAGTGGGAATTGCAATTTGTCCTTTAAATTCGCCAGTCCTGTTTGGAGTCCTTGCAGTTCATTTTCAGATTTGGATGTAGGTCTGCTTTATTTCAGGTTCTCATGTCAACATTGAAGTGATTCCTTTTCAAAACCCTGATCTTTCATTGTTGTTTTCTTGAGTGATGGTTGCATTTGTGAATCCTGTAAGTGTGATTGCAGTCTGAAATTGGAGACAGTTAATCTAGGAACACTTATTCTGCTACCATTTAACCACAGTCTCGTGGGATGAGCTGAGCGGAAAGTATGGGATGCCCAAAACATTTACTATATTGGACAAGAAATTGGAGCCTTTTGAGCTCTTTCCAAGTACTTGTGATGTTTGACCTATCCATTAGTCATATTTGGTCTATGATCTCTGGAGTATCTTTTATAGGAGGTGAGCTAATACCCGCAAAAGATGGATAGTCAGCTAAAACACTTAAAGGGATACAGCCTATCCAAACAAGATGGAGCTGCTCTATATTAATAGTTAAAGTAATACACTAATATGCCAATTACCAGTCTCAAGGTACTGTAGAGGGGGAACTGGTGTCATCATTCCAATCTGACAAATGAGATCCAACTTGCCACGGTCACCCACAGAGTATGTGGCAGAGTTACGAATACAACAAAGGTCTAAGATAACGCTGTTTGTGATAAGCCAACAACAGCCTCTGGAACAAACTTCTTGCTATCTAAATCGATAAGGCATGGGGGGAAGAGAGAAGCAGAGCAGTGTAGTGAAGGGATAGAGGGGAAGCAGATGTGAAATGACTTCCCCAATGAAATTCAGTGACCAAACCAAACTCAGGATTCGTGCACCCACCATCAGAGTCATGTTCATTCCATCTGTAGGACTTTCATGGTATGGAGCAGAGGGCTGTTTTTTCTTGAATGATCCAGCTAACATTTATGGCACTGAATATCCAGGCCACTAGATATTTTAGAAAACTGTCCTCAGACAGTATTAGGCAAGAGCTGGAAGAGGTCACCATTACTTTCTTTAAGGTCTTGTAGATGTCACTATTTATACCCCTTCTCTCTGTGCTAGTTACCATCCCCATTTCATTGTCAAGAATATTCCTTTCTCCTTAAACAACACTGCCAGCTCCCATCATCCAGTTAA
The DNA here is from genome assembly GCF_949628215.1 of Phalacrocorax aristotelis. Lineage (NCBI taxonomy): Eukaryota > Metazoa > Chordata > Aves > Suliformes > Phalacrocoracidae > Phalacrocorax > Phalacrocorax aristotelis. Next base: position 12,600,679 of record NC_134278.1, read on the forward strand.
GTTCTCAGTTCGGTATCCTTCAGATTTCTCTGTGCCCCTTTTCTTGTGTAGAAATACCTTTATACAACTGCAAAACTCCCCTCTAAGCTTTTCTTAGCAGGAACCGTTTTACAGTGGTTAAAAAACTGCTATTCTGAAGCCTATTGCACAAGTAACTAACTGTATGACTGTGTATCTTCTGCCTGTATCTAACTGTGGCCTCTAGATTTATAAGCACAAGGTTAAGCACAAGGGTATCCATGCACTATTGAAATACAAATCTCTTTAACCTAGAAGAAGATTCTTGTATGCAGTCAGTTAGATAGGAGAAGAGATTTATATCAAAAACACTGACTTTCAAAACTGTTCCTTAGCCTTTACTAGGAAGGAAATGTCACTGAGAATTGAAAAAAAAAACTTGAAGAATAACTAGTTTTCTTGGGTAATTAAAATTCTGCAGAAGGAAACAGTACGGATCTGCTCAGACCTGAGTATTCTTTTCTGAGTGTAAGAGTGGTAAGATTAACAGGAAATGTCGAATACTGCTGGGACGTTACTCCTGGTTCTGGTACTAGCAATTGGTAGAATTAAGTAGAAATGCAGATCTCTTGAATATTTTTAATTATTTCAAATATTTTTATGCCTTTTATATATCAGTGTGTACTGTGGGTTTTTTTATTCCATTTGCAGCGGCCAAGATAATCTGTCTTCAGGATGACGATTCTTATCATAATAGCATATATTCGAGTACTCTTGATTTGTAGCCAGGGATTAGGTTAAAACTTGTAAATGCAATTTTTTTTTGTTCTTCAATGTATGATCTGGGTCCTAAATACTGAAACACACCCCCCCCCTTTGACCTCTTAGTATAAAAATAAGATTAGAAAAAGAAAATTACCGCGGAATTGTTTCTCTAATGAAATAATTACTGTTATCAGGCAGAGAAATATTTCTAACAGTGTGGATGGCTCCTGAGTCTCTGATAGCTTAAGCCCCATTTATAGAAGTTTCCTTTAGTTTAAGACAGGTACAACAGTATGGAGAATCTGACACCTAGTGTAGATTTTTAATGCTTCATGTAGTAGAGCAAAAATCTGAGATTTGCTTACTGAAATATTTTCTTAACTTCCATAATTTAATCTGTTTATTACTGTGATTTTTTTATTTTTGTCTATCCCACCTGCATGTCTGAAACTCACGTATCTGTATGGGAGGCAATCTTGATAATGCACCTTATTAAAAACTTAAAGCTAAAAATTTTGCTCAAAACAGAAGCATGTCAGGTCTGAGAAAGAGAGCTTAATACTCTTTTTTCTCAACCTTTAATGCCATAACATTCACAGTAATGAGCCGCTTTACATAGGTTGAGAAGGGGATGTAAAGGCTGACATGACTATCACGACACTGAGCTCTTCGGCTATTACCTCTCCCCATCAAATGCAACACTAACCATATTATGATTTTCTGTCTCTCTTTTTCTATATATTGCAGTAAATCATCTGAGACAGTTTAAGGAATCAGAATTTTAGATTTTATTTCCTTTCACTAATCCTGTGACATAAATTCAGCTCAGCTTAAATCAAGCACTCAAACTGAGCTTCCTGTTTTGCATGCTGATCTGCCAGTTGTCAGCAACAAGCTGAATGGAAAACAAAACCAGTATCTCAATATTTGAACACCCCTTATTGTAAATAATTGCAGTAGTGCCATAAAGCTACTTACAGAATGAATATATATTGAAGGTAGGCATGCTGTGCCTCTAAAGTACTTAAGCTGCTACTTGAAGACAAATGAAAGACAGAACAAGTCAGTGCAACAAACAAGAAGGAAAGAAGAAATGAGATATAAAACTTTTACGGTCACATGAATATTTAAATGCCACTTATAACTAGAATTGTCAAAAAACTAAATTAATGCAACCAGCAACAGCTTTTCCAGAAAGAAGTTCTGAGAAATTTGAGGAGAAAATGTCATTGTGTGTCTTGCATTGGCTCAAGCTAATCTGAAGTCCTGAGTGAAATGCAATCTAAAGAATTACATCTTCTTGTTTCATGTGATAACAGGCCATTTTGTATGACAATAATTTGGTCTCAGTTGACTTGAAAATTGCTCCAGGCCACCATAAAGTGTTTGAAGTTGATAATACAAAATATGTAAATTTTGCAACATCCATTTCTCAATTTGATTGTTTTGCATAGTTCATTTTTCTCCTTTCCCAGGCACTAACATGATCTGTTCCATCCTTCTGAAAACACAATGTACCTTTGCAGGTTATAGTACCTACTCCACAACAGTTGAGTCAAAGAGGTCACTAATGTTTTTCATTATATTTCAAATAAGGAATGATCTTCAGAGACCTAAGGAAGCATAGATAAAATAGGCCGTCTTCCCCATCTGTCTGAATAAGTGCAATTCAAAAGTAAAAATGTGTTAATAAAATAGGAGAATTGAACATAAAAAAAGAGTATCAGAAAGCTGTAGAATAGAGAATAATAGCTTTGTTTTTTTAAGTCAGTGAGGGGATTGAGTGTTTAATGTGTATAATGTGAAATGAGCCAGATGAAATACTTATTTATCATTGGCTAGCACAGAGCGAATTCTAAATGGAAAGCAATTTTCAATTAACTAGTCATGCTATACTTACCTGAGGTTACGTTGCATAATCAATCATGGAGAAATGTTATTTCCCTACTGTTTATAAGCCAGATGGTTCTAATGCACATTTAAAACTAAAATACTATTTAAAAGGGGGGGGGGGGTGGAATCATGGGACGTCAACATGATGGCAAAACTTGCCTCCCACTGCAAAAATGAATAGCAGAAATCAGCTGACACTGTTGATGTCTACTTTCAAAATATTTTTAAGAGATGGTTTATAGCTGTTGGCATCTAACATCAGATAAAGTATGTATTTTTTTCAGTACAAGAAGTATTATGGTTCTAAACTAATTCCACAGCTACTTTTAGAATCAAAACTATTCATCTGTCTTTATATTACTGTAGGCTATGAAAGTGGAAATAGGTAATTAAAGTGGTATGTAAAGGGACGCATGTAGATGGTCTGGTATTCCTTCTTCCTGTGCTGAAAGATGGCCAACTGTCTCCTGAACTATCATTTATATGATTTCATTTGGTGTCTTTCAGTATGGATCTTGAAGTGGTTTCTCTCCCAGGGGAACCAAATTTGCACTCCTGTTCCACGTAGACCCCTGCTTTGCAATGCAGCTGCCAGACCCTCCAGCACTGGGCTCTCTGTTCCCCTGGGCTTGCATCGGAGAGGTAAGGCACTCAGGGACGGCTGTACAGAAATCTGCTTTGCAGCACCTATTACGCGTGGCCCGTGGCTGAGGCCAGCAACGGGTGCAGACACCATCGCTAGTAAAGACACGATGTGGATATACTGTTCTAGGACTGTAATAGATCACACCAAACCAAACCCTGATCGTCCTGTCTCTACACCACACCATGAACAAACATAGATGTACTCATACAGAGATATCTGTAGCTGCAGGCACAGTATCACACACAGAATACAACTGTCATGGTTTAGCCCCAGTCAGCAACCAAGCCCCACACAGCTGCTCGCTCACTCCCCGCCGGTGGGACGGGGGAGAGAATCGGAAGAGTAAAAGGGAGACAACTCATGGTTTGAGATAAAGACAGTTTAACAGGTAAAGCAAAAGCCACGCACACAAGCAAAGCAAAACAAGGAATTCATTCACTCCTTCCCATGGGCAGGCAGGGGTTCAGCCATCTCCAGGAGAGCAGGGCTCCATCATGTGTAACTGTTACTTGGGAAGACAAGTGCCATTACTCCAAATGTCCCCCCACTTCCTCCTTCTTCCCCCAGCTTTATACGCTGACCATGACATCATGCGGTGTGGAATATCCCGTTGGTCAGTTGGGGTCAGCTGTCCCGGCTGTGCCCCCTCCCAGCTTCTTGTGCACCCGGCAGAGCACGGGGAGCTGAAACAGTCCTTGGCCAGTGTAAGGGCTACTTAGCAACAACTAAAACATCTCCACATTATCACTGCTGTTTCCAGCAAAAATCCAAAACACAGCCCCATACTAGCTAGTGTGAAGAAATTTAACTCTATGTCAGCTGAAACAACACAGCTGCAGTAAGTTCTTTACTCTCTATCTCCTGGAGAGACCTGCTCTAGCATGATAGAATCAAGATTTTCAGAAGGGGTGCATGATTTTGGACATGGACTTCTTGAACATAACGTGTGACTGTGCTACACTCACTGCTCAAATTCAAAGATAAGGTCCCTACAGCACTAGTATTAATGACAAATTTCCCTTTATAGCTGAAGCCATGTATCAGATCTGATTCCTTTACAGTCTCTCAAGCTTCTTTACTACCCACCTTCAGAATTTCTGCCTATTGCCTACTTTTCACTAGTTGAATATACGCTTGGGATGAACTGTTGTTTTCAACTTGCCAATAAAGCACTAAAGAGCACAGAATAATTTATTCTGGCTTGATAGTTTCTTAGTGCAGAGTTTTTGTCTCAGAAAAAAAATCTCCAGGATCTTTTGTAATACAAACAAATATCAGTAATGCTCATGTCCTGGAGTAGCCTAGGTTTCCTGCCCTGAAGCATTCAATTAAAAACTGACACTTGCATGAGGAAATGGGTGATGAAGGTCAGGATAATTGAAAACATTCTTAAAATTTAGCTTGTTTCAGGTAATAAAGTAAATGAACAGTTGCATTAAATTGACTTCATAAATACATACATAAACATACAACCAGTCATGATATTTGTAAAATATCAAAGGGGAATTTTATTTTCCACAAAATCAAATAGTTCAAATAACTTTAAAGGAACTGCCCATGTGCTTAATAGTAAGCATGTGCATAAAAATCTGAGGAACAATTGCATAGTAGGAGACATCATCTGCAGAAGGCAGCAAAACCATTATTTTAAATACAACCACTGCATCACCCTAGAATTTTTAAGCACTTTATAAAAGCTAATTATATTTCAAATATATTGAGGTCTCAATCAGAGGAGCTAAGCATCTTTTGCAGTAATGAATTGATTTTATCTCCTGACACCACAGTGAGGTAGGAAAATATTACTGTCACCTCTCAGATTTTGAAGGAAGTCAAAAGAAGTGCTTCTTTTGACCAATGCCGCAGGTTACCAACTGCCTCCATCACTCTCCTCTCAAACAGCACACTGAATGCAACAGACTTGCTGCATGCTTCTTGCAGGTGATTGAATTGTTTTTCAGACAGTGACACATAAGAAAGCCAGAAATAGGACCCGACAGTCATGACTGAATCCCTGAGCTAACTAGTAGAAGCACATTTTCACTAAAGATTGTTAATTAACAATTTAAGACACTTCTACACCTTCTTTTGTAGCATCTTTATTGAAATCAGTGTCAGACACTTTTCAATTGTGTGTTAAGCGTGTGTGCATTAACACCAAGGTCAATAGAAGGGTGGTGCTAACAGAGGCAAGATGTGTTACAAAGGGAACTGAATGCTGTGAAACAGAAGAGACAATTTCCCAAGAAGTGCTAACAGGAGAAGGCTACAGCTGCGTCCCAATTACCCTATGGTTAAAGCCTTCATGCTAACAAATGTCTTGATAATTAAATAAGATGCACTAAGTCTACCGGCAAGGTTATTATGTATCAGATACCATTTTTCTCAAAACCTCTGCAAGGTTTTCAAAAAACTGGTGAAGGTGTAGTTGGCATACAAGCAGTATAGGATGCACACATGAACTGCGCAGCACATTGAGTTGTGCTGAAACAGCTTTTGTGATACAACAGAAATAGGTATTTTCCTCTTAACCTTGCCTACGTGTACCAAAGGCATGAGCTGTACACATCAGTAGTATTGCTTACTTGCTTACTGTGTATTATTCTTCAGCTAGCGGGTAACATGACAGTAATGTGTACCATGAAACTTACAGGTAATGTGCCTAATGCATCAGATCACACAACAGCAGGAGAAATGTGTCATCTGATAGAACCTGTGCAGTCGAGACTTAAGGATTGCTTTATAGAAACCAACTTGGTGAGACTACCAACATGTTTCATTCATTTGTCCTTCTCTGCAGTTCTCTATGGCTACCACTAGAAATGCCAGCAGCATTTGGGAGATGAAGGGAAAACCAGTCTCTACATTCTTGGTATTCCTGAAAACACTGGTCAATCAGTTGCTTATCTTCTGCTGTTATCTGCCACCACAGCTCCTTCCAGGCAACTTCTTAGGGAAAAGGCAGAAAATCTGACTTGGCTCACCTCGTAAAATAGCAGGTCCTTATCTTCTAGCTGCTCTCTAAGGTCGCAGACAGGAAATATTTGATAAGAGTTAGCCATAATCCTCTCAGGGATAAGGATTCCCTCTTGGGACTGGATACTGCAGGGGTTTCAGTGGCAGAAGAGGATCTCATCTGCTTTCCCTCCCCCATTTTTCTGTATTCCAAGACGGAGTCATAAAAATAGTTCTGGATTCTTATAAAAACCCTTTGAAAATTGCTGGGAGTCAATGGCTGATCCAAGACTCTGCAAAGAAGAGCTAAAATATTTCTCAGGGTAGTGATGTTAATCAAATCCCTTTAGAAACAGCAGCTTTGGCTTAAGGACAATGTGTCTGGTGCACAAAGACTGTATCAATGGCCCAGCTAGATGAGGTTGATTGTCCAAGGTTGTTGCATATCTTTCTCCACTCTTTTTTTAACCAAACCAACTCTGCAAAATCGGTACACATTTCTTGCAAATATACATTGAGATCTATCGAGGCATCACTGATAAATGTAAGAGACTTCTTTCTCTTCATTTCCTAAGGTATATAAAGCCATGATAGAAAGGAGTATGTTATTTATAAAAACTCAAGAAAGGACTTGGAGAAAATTAAGATCTATAAGACTATTTTGGAATCTGACCCTCACTAAGTTCAGTCCTGACTTTGCTGAAGAATTCCTTTTAGATTATGAAAAAAATCTGTATCTCTCTTAAATCCTCCTTTCCCATCTACTTCGTGTCAATACCATCAATTCAAGATTGCCAGTTGACAAAAACTGTCAATATAAGGTGAAGTGGTTTTGGTCTAGTATCTATAATTGCCTCCACGATACATGTAAAAAATAACACGTGTAATGAACAACATATAAATGGATGTTGTGAAATAAGGCCATCATGGACTCAAACAGCTTAGTTCTACAGTTCATGCTGAATCATGGATTTTCTGAAAACTCTCTGGTATCATACATGAAATTGAGAGAAATGATTGCAAGGGTGCTTAAGAGTAAAAGCTTATCTTATGTGTATGTACTAAGTCAATTAGTTAAATACGTTGATACTCATGCATAGATGTATCTAGATTTTATGTGTATGTACATGTATGTGTATATGTATATGCAAATAAAATATATCAAATAAGCTATAATAAGTAAAAATCAACCCTGTATTTTGTGATCGATATTCCAGCTATAATAAGTAAAAATCAACCCTGTATTTTGTGATTGATATTCCAGTCAGAATACTCTGATATGCTGCTTTTCTTAAACTCTCCGCTTGTAATTCAAAGAAGAGAAATGGAATTGTGTTCCTTTTCAATTCTCAAACTTACTCAGCACTTCTGGTTCCAGAGATGGTCTTGGTACTTTGCCAGAGCAGTAATTTAATGCAGGCCCACACACAGAAATTCAGGCCAAAAATGCTCTATCAACAATGCAGTATTGCCTCCTCCTGCAGTGTAACTGCACTTCAATTCATTGAAACCTGAAGGTGCTTCACTTGGAAAAGACAAGAAATAATATTTTCCTGAGAATTATTTATAACCCTATAGATATAGGGACAAATGCAAAGTAATCTTAAGAACCTAAAAAAGCATTCAAAGGACTGAGCTACCTAGATCCAAAAATATTGCATTGTAGTCACTTGAATTGGAAGCACCTACATCCCCTTTGTGGCAACAAGGAAATGTAAGTGTACTGAAAGTCTGCAATAGGCCTGAGTATTCTTTGAACTTCACTGACTATATTGTGGAAGACGGTCCATCTATACCAGAGGTGCTGCCAAGGTCAGAATGGCCTACCCCCTGTATCATGACCACCTCCACAACGAAGGAAAGATGGTTTATAGTTATAGGCTGCTCCCTTCTGAGGGGAACAGAGGGTCGAATACACTGGACAGACCCTCCTCTTAGGGAAGTCTGCTGCCTCCCTGGGGCCCGGCTTAAGGACATCACTAGGAAACTTCCCATCCTGATATGGCCCTCAGACTGTTACCCATTACTGCTCTTCCATGTGGGTAGCCATGAAGCCGCAACAGGTAGTCCAAGGGTGATCAAAAGAGACTTCAGGTCCTTGGGACAGTTGGTAAGGGAATCTAGTGGACATTTTTTTTCCTGTCTCCTTTCAGTTGCAGGCAGTGACAATGGAAGATACAGACAGGCCCGGTCTACTATTACATGGCTTTGTGGCTGGTGTCACCACCACAATTTTGGGTCTTCTGATAATAGGATGGCCTACACAGCACCAGGCTTGCTGGCATCAGATTTCATTTCATCACCTTTCTCAAAGCAGGAAGAGGTTCTCTGGTCACAAGCTAGAGGGGCTTATTGACAGAGCTTTAAACTAGACTTGAAGAAGGAGAGGGATATCAGGCTTGCCCGTGATAAGCTGTGTGATGACACTCCAAGGTTAGAGCGATGGGGTGCTAGCAAGGGCCCTCAGTCTGTTGCCCAGAGGTGTACTGGGGGCACTGCAGCACACTGGAAGCCTTACAAAGATGAGCCTGGGGCTCATGAGGTAATAGAAGCCAACAGAGAAACACCAATGAAATACCTCAAAGGAATTAAGGTGTGTTCCTCTAAGAAGGTGACACAGATGATCGACTGGCTGAAGTGCCGCTACACGAACACACGCAGTGTGGGCAACAAACAGGAGGAGTTGGAAGCCACTGTGCTGCTAGAAAGCTACAACCTAGTTGCCATTACTGAAACGTGGTGGGATGGATCCTGTGACTGGAGTGCAGCAATCGATAGCTACAGGCTATTCAGAAGGGACAGGTGAGGAAGGAGGGCCAGAGGGCTTGCCCTCTACATCAGAAAACAGATAGAGTGTGAAGAGCTGTCTCTGAAGAATAGCCATGAGCAGGTTGAAAGGTTTTGGATAAGAATTAGAGTCCAAGGCAAAAAAAAGGGAACCTTGTGGCTGGTGTCTACTACAGGCCACCTGATCAAGGAGAATTTACTGACGAAGCCTTCTTAATCCAGCTACAGGAGGCATTGTGCTCACAGGCTCTCTTCCTGCTGGGGGACTTCTACCACCATGACACCCACTAGAAAAGTAGCATCGTGAGCTCTAGGCAATCCAGGACAGTCCTGGAAAGCATTGAGGATAACTTCTTAGGCCCGGTAATACACAGCCCTACCAGAGGGGATGCGATACTGGACCTGTTGGTCACCAATGCAGGCGAGCTAATTGGTGACATCAAGGTTGGAGGCATCGTGCATTGCAGTGATCGTTCACTGGTGGAATTCACAGTCCTTCCTGGGTCAGGTGAAGAGTAATGACAGGACCCTGAATTTTAGGAAAGCAAAATTCTAGCTCTTCAAGGAGTTAGTCAACAGAACCCCCTGGGAATCCATTCTCAGGGACAAGGGAGCAGAACAGAGCTCACAGACCTTTAAGGATGTTTTCCACAGAGTGCAAGAGCTCTTGATAGCCAGGTGTAAGAAATCAGGTAAGGAAGGCAAAAGACTGGCATGGCTGAGTCATAGACCTGTTGGTCAAACTAAAGAGCCTAGACAAGCTCAAGAAGTGGACCCATGTGAATCTCATGGGGTTCAATGAGGCCAAGTGCAGGGTCCTGCACCTGGGTTGGGGCAACCCCTGGTATCAATACAGGCTGGGGAGTGAAGGGATCGTGAGCAGCCCTGTAAAGGGGGACTTGGGGGTACTGGTGGATGAGAAGCTGGGTATGAGCCAGCAACATGCGTTTGCAGCCCAGAAAGCCAACTGTATCCTGGGGTGCATCAATAGAAGCATGGCCAGCAGGTCAAGGGAGGTGATTCTGCCCCTCTGCCTGGGCAGATACCTGGTATAGCTTGTGTATCTACTTGACTCTGCTTCCATCCATCAGCCAAACTAGTACCTGTGTTTGTAGACTAATTGCTTTCAGTGAGCTTTAGTTTTGGATCAACAGAAATGTGTGCAGTCCTACAAAATCCTTGAGAATTATCTAGAGGGCAAGTTTCAGCCAGATTGTTTTCAGGATGAGTCTATTGTGTGCTGAAAAGAATGGCTTAGTTTTGTGAGAATCTGGTTTCCTTCCCATGACCTTCAGGCTACCCAATCTGATATCAGAAGATCACCAGTAATATGAAGGCTGGTTTGCAGGACACTGGTGCAGTGGACTGCCTAGAGTTAGTTGGGAGTGAGACAGAGTAGGAGCAGCAGCAGCTGTCTGTGAGGCTTCTCCACCATCAAGGACTGAAGGAGGACTGTGAACAAGGCAACACAAACCAGTCAGTAAAGTGCTGCCTGCAGGATGCCTACATGATCCTTCTGTCCCACTGATGCATCCTTTTTTTTGCTGTCTCTTGACATGGTGTCAAGAGAGGGATGAGTTTCAGGTAAGGGTTGGCCTGGGAGCTGCATGTTTGAAAATACTCTGGCTGAAGGTAAATTCAGACTTGGCTCTCCTGCTTCCTAGGGGAGCACTGTAAACATTAGGCTATTAGTTACAGTTAATTATTGCAGAAAGACTGCAACTAGCTTCCCTGTTTTCCTGTCTTAACAACAAAGCTGTGATTGAGCTATCAGAAAGACTTCAGCATAGTTTACATATTTGCAGAGTGTCCTGTGAACTGAACTTCTTAAAGCATTTAGGAAAGAGGCTGATTCGTATTAGATATGAGGCAGGCAAAAATGTAGCTGGATATGAAACCCCTTTCAGCCCCTTCAAAATACATAAAACTACAGTAGAAGAAAGTATCAGGTGGGGTTCAGTACCTTAGGGACCCAAATTTGAAAAGTTTAATCAAAATACGCTATGAGAGAAGGCAGCTTAAATGGTTTAATTACAGATAGAATGACAGCTTTTTGTCACATGCAGTTCACAAAACAAATTAAAGAAAAATGCTCTGTGAACCACTGACCCTACTGTCGCATATTATCATCGTTCCTTCATTTTTAGTAAAGTCTTTATTGTGTGTAATATAAATAGCATTAGTTTGCATTAAAATTCCAGAATTTGGCCCAGAATAATGCTTTTCTTGACCAATTAACAAGGTTGTGTTTACCTCAAGCAGTGAGATTAAAGGTGGAGAATTCACTAAGAAACACAAGGAAATAATACACAAAGAAAGTAATATCAACATTTTGTTGGTGCTGAGGTAGCTTGCCTTATTCTGGAATAGTCAGCTGAGATATTTACAGTTTTTATAGTGATATTTTCCACTTTTATTGAGATTTTAAACAGTAGGAGCAAGGAAATAGCAGACAGTATCATTTACACATCACAGCATATCCAGATTACACAAAGGCAGCAGCAAATGCCAGCACTTACAATATGAGCAGCTGCACAGAACCCAAAAGCTCCCGCCAGTCACATGAGCACTGAGAGTCAAGCAAGCAGCAGAAAAATTATGTTTAAACGGTGACTGGGGGAAGGAGTGTCTGATTTAATGTAAGCTCTCTCATGACAAAGGAGAAGGATGTTTGTCAGTAGTGAAGGTGGATTATTAGGTAGTGAAGTGATATTGGCAATAGGCTTTACTGGTGAACTGGTAACAGGATCAAATCTCTCACTGCTGCCCATTTCATACAACATACAGATTGTGATTTGGACCATTAGAGATGGGCTAGACAGATCTGGTGGCCATTTGAATGGGAAGGTGCTGCTGTGTCTCTTCAGGAGCTAAGGAAGATTTTGCCTGACAGAATTTATGGTCATGACAGGTTCAGTAACAGATGGGCCCTCGAAGAGACTGAAAATGCTCATTCTATGAGGAAGACAAACACACTCTTAAAATGGAGGAGAGACATCTAAAAAATTAAGAACCAATGTATCTTGCAGCTCCCAGGATTTGCTAGAGAAAGAAACTGAAAACTAAAAAATTTTTTTAAAAAAAGCAACCAAATTTTAATTTCTTGCTTGGTTTTGTGTTTTGTGCAAAGGAAATGATGCAGCTTATGTTAATTTAGTAAAATTAGTACCCACAGTGTCTAAGCAGTAGGACAAGAATATGCAATTATATTTGACTGTAGAACAAGAACACACAATTGGTTTTAATCTCTTCTTTATGTTAAAGAACTAGCTGTAATTTATTTTTTTTTTACTGCTAGTGCATTTTTGCTGTTTGGAAAACTAAATGGTTACAAATGAATCATAACAGAACTTCATTCATTTTTTTTTCAGACTAAGCTACAGCGAATAAATATTTAAATGTTCTTTAGCTTACTGGCAGTAAATCTGGATAAGACACAGCATGGACGGCAAAGTTTAGTTCCAAAATTTACATGTAAGCATAGCTATGTGTCTGAAGCCCCCCCCCTTCCCTCTCCACTCTTTACAATCATGTTTTCATTCAGGTACATCACAAAAAGAGCTTGCTTATGCATGCAAATATCCATATCAAACAGTTCATAAGACAAGCGCTACAGAACAGCTACTTGGTTTTATTTGCAAATTATAGCTATAGATTATAGATGGATTTTTAAAAAGAGATATTAGCATTCCTTACTGTTAATTCTAAAATAAACAAAATTATAATGAGTGGATCAATTTTTGAAAGGTTAAGTAGTTCTGGTTTGATTACATGTTTGAAAACCACACTTAGACTCCTATGTTGGATTCTGAACTGGAAATTTCCCTAAATTTACAGCAATTACTGATTGCTCTTAGGCTATAAGTAATACAGAAGTAGTCCTTATTGGTATTTTTGAACATCTGCTTTTGATCCTTATCTGAACAAAGAAATTCTTTGGTGAGAAACAGCAGAGTAAAGATGTACCATGGCCAGACTTTCAAATCTGATAATTTATTCCATTTCTTAGTAACTGTTATCCTGCATCGATCCATTCCTCTGAGAGCAATGACACTTTAAGAACTCACACACATTTTAAATCTCTGGATGTAGTCAATGGATTTGGCATAGGGATTATATGAAGGACTCCAGTGGAAAGTGGAATTTCACCACACTGGTGAGCATAACAAAATGCTGAGTAACTTGCTAATGTACCCAAAAGCATGCAGTCCATCGCCATCCACACAGGACAGGCCTTTTAGGGTTACTAGTGCTCACTTCAGATTTCAAGATCAAAAGTACCATTGACATCCATACCCAACTGTAGTTGTTTTCATTACTTGTGTTGTTATTGCACTCAATATTGCAAAAAGAGCTAGAAATTATATGGCTTGCAAAGCTGTCAGGAGAACATTACTCTTAGGTTCACTGCCATCTTCTGGGGGAAGATATCGAATTTTTCAGTCAGATGAATTAGTCAGTCCATTTTCTGTCCGGTGCAGTGAAGATGTTGATTTCCAGCTAGCCGCCAGTACAGCTTAAAGCCTTGCATTTTGATTTTCTGATCTCTTGCTTCATTCAGCACCAAGAAACAATCAACATCACAAACTACAGTTATGAGCACTAACACATCAGACTGCTTAGGGGAATCTCTCTCATGGCCGCAGAAGGCCATGTAAAACATTGTTTTCAAAAAAAAGTGTTCAAAATTTTTAACTGCTGGCTCTACAATTTCTGCTCCTATCCAATAATCCAAAGGAAAACTTTGGATTCCACATCCAGTCAGAGATTCATTATGAGTTTGAGATATATTAGCCAATCTTCAGATAACTAAAGAGTTATTTTGTATCTATTTTTTGCCTAATGATGTACGCTGACCCTCCAGAGCAGACTGTTAATAACCTGTTTCATAACATCTTCCATGCTTAGATCAGCTGGAAATCAACTTCATGAAGTGGTATGTGTCGCTAAAAATATTTTAATACTGCTAATAAAAAGTCTGGATGCCTCGGATGAAGAGCAAACACTCCAGTCTTTAAATATTTTTTCTCAAAATAATTCTGTTCTCTTTAATAGAGAACATGGAAAAACACTGCCCAAAATCTCTTGTAGAAATCATATTAATTAGTACAATTTTTAAGGCTAAAATATACCAAGTATCCACTGCCCTTTATAAGGCAGGTTACAGAAGATCAATCTGTAGGTCCTGCAGTGCAGAGGTAAGCAAGCAGAGAAGAGAAAAAGTTTACTCCATCCTATTATGTAAATGTTATTAAATGAAACAACCTGTTTAACAAACTTAAAACATGTGTTTCATCAAGCCTCAAAAACCTTAAGTTACAATATATGTTGCTGCTTATATCGATAAGCCACAGACATGCTAGTCACTGTCAGCTATACCCAAGAAAAACAAAAAATGTATTACTGTGGAATTAATTTATAATGACCAAACTCACCAGTTTTCTTAACCTATCCTCTTTCTGTCCTGGAAGTATGCCAGACTGAGAGGATTTAAAAGAACTACCCATTAGCCAGTGCTGAATCTCATATTTGCTATTTATGTTAATAAGCCATTCCAAAGCCAGTTCACCAGTTAATGCCCTCAGACTCTCAGTCACTCTACCAGGAATTGCACTCATCAAAACAGATTTTAAAGCAAATGCCTTTGTCCTGAAATGAAAGGAAACAGCTACTGTGGCTGGTAAATGCTGGTAAGCTCATGACAGGATGCAAAGTTTTCAGAGAGGTCAGCGATTCCTCCTCTGCCACCACCTTGTCACAGCTCAGACTCTGACTAAGACAGAACAAGGTTTCATTTGTTTAGTGGTTGTCTGCTGCCAGCTGCTTTTTCCTTGTCCCATCTAACTGTGACCTCCGGAGGACCTCAGCTGGGGATCTCTGCCCTGTGCTTTGAGGCTACAACGATGTTGTCTAATGAACTCAGCCTAGTCATGTACCTTCAGACTCTTTGTTACCAAGAATATGTGATGTTCAGAGACATGTCAAATAGAGGTATTTTCCAATCCCTGTTTACTCTGCAACTTAGTCTGACTATTTTTAGGTTCCTAAAAATGGGAACATCTGGGAAGCTCACAAGTATGAGTATTAACTAATGGAAAAGGCTGCCAGATCCAAATACCAAACTCTTGTCAAATACCTTCTTATTCTCCTACTATTGTCTACCCAGTTAAAAGGACCTTGCAGAGAACAGCAGGAATATATAGGGAATAAAGGGAGAATAAAGAATAAATACGAATAAATAATAAAGTAATAAAAAGAAAAATAAAAAATAAATATAAATAAGATTAAAGAATAAGTCAGAATAAAGAATAAATAAAGAATAAAGAATAAAGGGAGGATCACTGATAACATCAGTAACAAAATCAGTAACAAAAACATCTTCAGTGTTCCCAAGGAAAGCTTATGTATACAAATGAGAGTTCACAGACAGAGGCATATGTTTCCACTGCACAGTTCTTCTGTGCTGTAAATACCCTGTAGAAAACTTACAAGAGACAGACAGTTGTGGTAGAGAGGTACCAAAGTTTATTTTGGGAATGGGAGAGAACTGAGAGGCAAGGGGTGAGTGATTTCTCCGTGGATTGTGACGCACAGAAACGGAATTATGATCTAAGTGTCCACACTCACTCACGTCAAATAAAAATGAGACAGTTCAATTTGAAACTGGGACCAGACACATTTCCAAGATCCAAGCAGGTTTCCAGGGCTGCAGATGAATGGAAATAATTTGCTGACCAGACAAAATCAATCCGTTTTTTTGTCAAAGTCAGCAGTCATTAAGTAACAAAGTAAACAAAACCAGTATTTTTCTAATGCTGAACAGAGTGCTGCTATCCCACTTGGAGATAAATTTCATTAGAAGAGGGATATAAAAATACAGTAGTCCTGCTTTTACTTTCCAGACAGTATTAACATAAGCCATCACTCTCCTCCCCTGGAAAGGCCAATGTGCCCTGTGGGACAGCTTTAATATTCTCTTCTGTGTTGAGAGAAGATGCAGAACCCATGATGACCTACAACACAGGACCTTTCCAAAATCAGATTTACAAACATCGTCCATTCATGAGGATCAGAAACAGAAGGACTGGAGGGGCCTGTGGTACAGGGATTGTTAAAGCCCACTGAGCATAGCTGTAACTGCTCAGGCGTCTTTGCCCCTCTTGCTTTTTTCTGTAAATCCCTGATGATCTTTGCACCGACAGTGAAAAGCAAGCAGTTCTTCTAGTGTAAATGACAGTAAACAAGTGAAGTTCCAGAAAGACTGCAGGTTGTAAAATTATTGCATAGTAATTTTCTGGTCTATGGAGACAATTAACTCCTGATGGCAACCCTTGGCTCCAGACTACACCTGCCAGTCCAAAGAGTTTGTTCACAGAGAAAGACGTGCTTGAACAGCTCCCTCCATCGCCTCCCTCTAGGACCCTTGCTCCTTGTCCTCCCCCAGCCTCAGCCTAGCAGAGGCTTTCTCCTGGGCTTCCCAAAGTCACCTCCCAGCTTTCCAATGAGATCTTCTCTGGCTGGGAACCACGCAATGCCTTTGTTTGCCAGTAACGTCCAAGGAACAAATACATACCCCTTTCCCAGGCTAGGAGGAGAAGAGCCCTTCATCTCTCTCCTACATGTGTGCTGTGTCAGAGGACTCAGACTGGGCTGTAAATTCTGGTTTTCTTCCAGCCTGAGTCCATCTGAGGTCTGAAGACTCTTATTGCTGACAGCAGCACGTCTGTCTGTCCTTCACAGCAACCAGGGATGCAGCTTTCTAGTCTGCTCCTAACAGTATATTTATGGAAGGCTCTAGAAGAAATAAAGATGCTCTGATACAAAATATTCTAAATTATTCTAAAGCCTACAGTATTTAATAAGGATGTACATTTGTCTGGACACAATGGAAATTCTGGGTTTTAAGTTAGTTGAGCACCTCCTACCTGAACAGGTCAAGACGTGAAAATAAAGCATCAAAAAGCATTAGATACTTAAGCAAAATGAGCAATATTTTTTTGCTGGCATTTGTTTTCATACCGAAAGTGCCTTTCTTATGTTCATTAAGGGATAAGTTATCTGACTGAGTAGGGATCGATCCTGGAAAAAATAGTTGTTTCTTTACACCCTCAGAATTCAGAAATGTTACTTCAAATATTTACAAAGGTGTGGACTGGAATAGAGATTCTAGTGAACTAATCTAGAACAAAAATGATTGCTCACTTTCCCACAGGAAGAAATCATCGAGTTTCATCCGTGGTCCCTTTCCTGTGTGATTAACTGATACTTCTCAACCAACAACAGATGACCTGCAGTAACCATTCACAAGGGGCTAAAGTCATAAATAGATACAGTCTCAAAAATATTCATCTAAAAGCAAAACAACTATCAAATCAGCAACATGATAGGTTTGCTTGGTACATGTTAAGATACAAGGATTGAATCTTCCAAGAACTTAGAGCCTATGCAGTTTTCTCAGATAACCCAAGCAAAGAAAGCCGTAAAAGATCTAACAGCTAAGAAAAAAAATCAGATACGGTTATAAATATCTATGCTGGTAATGAATACAAGCTGGCTGTATTTCACTGATGGCAAAAATAAAAATGCAGACCAGTTTTATCATGACTTTCAAGCAGGAGTGCAGAGTCGTAATCAAGCCAGATCTCAACATCAATGGAAAACTCAATTGTATCAGCATCAACTAAGTCTATATAATATAAATATCTATTAATAATAAGAAGCAACTACACCAAAGACATGGATAAATATAGAAAAAGCCTGTAAATAAAAAAGACTGCATATAACTGCCCGAACAGACTGTGCTGGAAGTTAAATCTTATTAATGCTTTAATGAAATGAAAGTTATCTTCTGTCAGCACAACATCCTCTAAAGAGTTAGGAAGCAGCTGGGAACACCTATTGAGGGTACTAGCTGTCCTAAGATGCTATCCCCAGTAGATGTGATCCAAGATCATCAGCTTTTTCAGTTCTTTTGTAAATTTTTCCAATTGTTGTAGTAGCAAAGCAGAGTTCAAAGGTTTGAACTGGCCCATTAATTCACTCTGGGCTTTATCCTGCTGCCAATAACTCACATGTCAGGGTTGTTGGTTCTTTTCTCCTTTAATCAAAGAAAGGAAGGACTGCAGAGCTGCACAGCCAGTTGCTATGAGTGCTGCCTTATTTTGGTTTATGGAGAAGGGCCAAAGAGTAGGGGGAAGTTTGGATGCTTGTTAGAAATATTTCCCCTCCCCAGTTCAGGAGCCATGCACTTATTCCAGCTCAGCTGGAGAGGAACTAAGCAAGAAAACTGGCTCGGCTCAGAGCAGCGCAATGGTATTTACAGTATGATTCACAGATTAAACACTTTCTAGTGGGACACAGAGATGTAATTTATTTCAGCAATACTTGTGGAAAGAGCTGAACAGGTAGGCAAAGCACAGAAGAATAAGACTACCGTATCCCTGACTTTCTTCCATTCTTCTTTCACATTCTAACTTAAGAGGCTGCTTGAATTTAGACTATGTATCTTGAAGCCTTATAGCACTTATGATAAATAATTTGGTGGCACAGGTGAGGTCAGTGTTAAATACAGTGAGATTTCATCTTTCACACAGTGAACAATGAAGCTTTACAAAAAACAGAAGTCTGACGGCTATTCATAAGTTAATTGAAATATTTTGTTCAAAATTGCATGAGACAGTGCAAAGGTTAACGATTACATAGCTGTTATACTATTTACAAGGCACTCTTCAAGCACACCCATGGGCTGGCTGATTAGCGTGTCAAACACAGTGAGATGTAAGAATATAAATAAAACATAACAAAGAAAGTTACGTCTTGACTTTAGGATGATAGAGGTTATATTCCACAATGTTGAAGCCAGATTCTGAATAAGTTTAGTGCTTAGAAGTAATTTAAAAAGTAATAATGCTCCTCTTTAAAAAAAAAAAAAAAGAACTAAGTATAAAATGTGGCTATATTTTTAAATCAGTACACTGAATCAAATTATACCTGAAAAATCAAGTATGAAATAAACTTGTCTGTCTTGTCTAAGAAGAAACAGGTCAGATTTCAGTGAACTAAATGGAGTCAAGGGGTTAAGGACAGAAGTTCAAAATGCTAGCAGAAATGAAAATGCAAACTAATGTATTCAAAAGAGCTGAGGGTGATCATACTTCTGTGTGCACAGCCTGTCAGAAAACAAAATTTCCTGTTGCTATGGAAATTGAAACAAAGCCAAAACCCATTCCCAATCACAATGGAAGGGTGGGATTTTGAAATTTCCTCAGACAGTTTCTGGGGGGGGAAATTCAGAGCATAAAAATATGCTGCTTCTGACATATGAAATGCTTTGTGTAAGAAAGGATCAGGATTTCATTGCAGTAGTTCAGCTCACCTCTATTTATATAATTAAAATATTGATAGCTATATGATAACAAATACACTTAACGCAAGAAAAACCTTTTCAGAACTATATACAAATAGGTGCATGCCAACTCGAACAAATCACAAAGAAGATTATTAAATATTTCTGATTTGCATTTTGACTTTTAAAATCAGACATGAAATAGAATTATTGGCACTTCCTTACAAGGGTGTTGCTGGGAAGATAAATCACATCTGTATAGTGCTCACATACCAAAACAATCTATACCAAGCAAAATTAGGCAGACATGCCAAAGACTGATAGTAGCCTTGGAATTTGCTCATGGCAGACTGTCACTGTATCTTTTCCAAGGCCCCTTTTACTGAGTAAGAAGTTATTTCACTTTCTATTGACATGTATTCTCAGTTTCCTGTCCAAAGGTTCTTCCTTCTTTTCCACCAGTGAGACTATGGGAAAGTATTGGCCAACACCACAACGAGTCACTAGTGATAGAATGAGAGGAAACTGCTTCAAGCTGCATCAGGGGAGGTTTAGATTGGGTATTGGGAAAAATTTCTTCACTGAAAAAGTGGTCAGGCATTGGAACAGGCTGCCCAGAGAGGTGGTGGAGTCACCATCCCTGGAGGTGTTCAAAAAACCTGTAGATGTGGCACTTCAGGGCATGGTTTAGGAGGCCTGGCAGTGTTGGGTTGACAGTTGGACTTGATGATCCTAGAGGTCTTTTCCAACTTTAATGATTCTATGATTCTATGGTATCAAATTCTCCCCTTAAGTCCAAGACAGAGAGAGTCACAAGAGCAATTCAAATATACCAGGCTGGGTCCCATCATCTGTCTGTTTTCTCCTCACCACACGCCAAGTTCTTGGGCCAGGGACATGTTTGTGACACAGGCAGGTAGCCCAGTAAAGTCCTATTGAAGCCACTGAGTCAGACCGTCAGTGGAGTAAGTTTTCTCATCTCCAACAAACTGACAAGTTATACAAAATTTTAGACTGTTGCCACAACTATGGAGCCAATGAAAAAAGAGTTGGGTCTCCATCAAAAGGACAGTAATCTTTTCAACTTTTCAGACTCACAGCTCCCTTCCACTCACTCACCAGAGAATTACTAATTTTTTAAACTTGGGTCACTGGAGTAATCTGCTCTATCTTTACACAGATTTGTATCAGCACAACTGAGATAATGAGCAGCTGGAGCTGAGGCTGGGCAAGGAGCCACAGAGGAGCAGGAGGAACTCTTGAGCCACTTTTACCATCAACCTTTCATCTTCACTCCCCCGGCTTGAGCTCACCTCCTTTGCTCCCTAAACAGTACAGGAAAAAAACCTATGTTTTGCCTCCTTGCAAAAGTCTTTCACATATATTAAGATTGCTTTAACTGCCCAAGCATTCTCTTCTCCAGACTAAACAGCATAAATATTAAATATTATAACAATCTCTCTCTTGAGCCTACCTATCCATTTTAGTACAGTACTTCTGCTTACCAGCCACTAAGCAGTTACTGGTTGATGCTAGTTTATTTACTGGAAAGAACTCTATTTGAAACATATCCACCAATTGCTACATAAGAACATAAACATCCATTTGTATCTATTACTTAAAAGAAATAACAATTTTCCTGCTGGTCAGCCTTCACAGTTAGATTCCCATCAAAGGAATCACATGAACAGATGGAGTCCAACAGGCTTTTCATGTGTGTTCTTTTTTTGTGCTTCATAACGAAGCTCTCACTCATAAACTTGTTCAAATGGACTCATTTCCTTTCTCAGGATGTGATTTTATTGTAATTGCTTTTTATTTTCTGTTTTGAGCAAACTAGACGATTCATTTCTTGTTACCAGTCACCACCTGAGTGTCACGCGCATCGAAGGAAGGCAACTGGATCAGCCACAGCAACCACGGAGGTGACACGGATTATTCTTCTTTTTCCCCACCTGAATTCTCCAAGGAAAATAAGCATTTTCCAAATAATACAGCCAAAACTGGATGAAAACAATTTTTTGTGAATAGCAAATTCATTGAAAAAGGCTGTGACAGGGAGACCAACTTTATTTCTGAATCCAGCCCACAGTTGGTGGGAATTTTCCACAAAACAAACAAACAGAACAAAAACAAAACAAAAAAGGCAGGAGGGATTTTGGAACAGTGCATATTTAATTGTGAAATTTTCTGAGAGCATGTTGTTTCCAAAGATGCTGAAATGTTGCATTTCAACATATTCTAAAAAAACACTTTTTCATTGTGAAACTTTTTTTCTTATTTCAAACCAGTCTAAATTTAATTAGAAGCAAAAGCATTAACCCCTCAAAATCAAACTAAACATTAAGTCAAAGAAAAAATGCTCAAGGGGTCTTAAATGACAGATTTTTTAAACAATCAGGATCACCAACCAAATAGAAAAATGTATAGTTTTTTGTAATAAATTATACTATTTTTGCATAGCTATGACAGGACAGCACAGGGGATGATGATTTTTTCCCCCCTCATGTTAATGACTTTTTTTTTCCTTTGATATTTCATTAAAGACAGCATACTTTAACCAGCTTGACCAAAACTAAAATCAGCTTTTCCAACAAGACCTCAAATTTTTCCACTTCTCCACAGCTAAGTCACCACTTTCCCAGTAACATGAGGTCTTCAAGATCACCACCCTATTTTTGACCACTGCACTTCTCCTAGGGAAGGAGTGTATAGATTGAGAGACAACTGCTGTCCTACATAGTTTAAATGTCAGAAAAGAGAGGCAAAAGACATGATGGAAACCAGAAGTGCTGCATGACAGAATGGCTGGCACAGGATCACATGAAACCTCAATTAGACCCACAAGGGAAGATCCCAGTCCTTTGTAGCTCAAAGCTGCTGCTCTCCACCATGAGAGCGGTCTGCCTGAGAGCCAGCCCAGATCCGTCCCTGACACTCCGTGCCCGCCTGCATTGCAATACCTACAGTTTTCTCCTCCTGGTGGAAGCAGGATTGGCTCCTGATGCTTCAGTGCTGTTGTTCCCAAATGACCACAACAAAATGCTTAGCTGTCCACTTTCCCAGCACTTGAGCTGCCTTCACACTGCCAAAGATAACTTTTAATTAAGGTGTCAAAAATTGACAGGATCCATCACAGAGATGCTTTCCTCCATGCAGAGCTGCCTCAGATTCCAAACTCCTTTTTCAGCTAATCTTTTTTGACCACTTAATTAACAAGTGGGTCGTTGCCTGACTTTCCAAGAGAAAGGTATCTCAATCTCCATGAAAGGGGTCAGAGATAGGAAAGAGTCAGCAATTTTTCTTTCCTGTCCTTATTTTTTTTATGCTCAAGTGTATATATAATTTCTTTTTTATGATTTAGTCCAACAAAGATCACTCTGATAACTGTGGGATTATTTGGCCATGGGAGTTGTTATTCAAATATTTTTGCCTGCCATGCATTTTTCTTCTCTTTTTCTCCTCCATCAAAAATAAATAATCAATTAGCCTATATAAGCTTTAGTGACTGTAGTTTTCTGAATGGTGAACTGGATTTGTGATGAGGATGTTACCTGCGTTTTAAAGGAACTGGATACTGAAATTACATGTGGGAGAACAGGATTTTAGCAATACAAAGCATTTCTTCCTGACCTCATTCCCTTCACCCTTTTGTTTAGTCTGCTGAATAGCTGGGAACATCGCATGGATTATACAGCTGAACACATGCCGTATGCCTAAAAGAGGAGTAAGCATTGCCAAAGCCCTCTTGGATGCTATAAAGTACAGGATCAAAAGGAAAAGGAAGATCACAAAGTGAGCTAGGCTGTCCCCTTCCCAAAACCAGTTTATCTCCCAGGTTACACTCCATGGTGGTTCATCCATTCTGAAATGACTGCAGAAAGGGAAACTGCACTTTGCCAAAGCTGTACTATGGCACAGTCCTCTTCTTTGGAAGATGTTTCTCTGTAGGAGTTGAGGGGAGGAAAAGCTTCAAGATGTGGAGGGTAAGATCTCCCAACAAAGCAACTTTGCAGCATATCCTCTTTACAGACATGGCTGTTGCCATCAGCCCCTTTTTCCTGCTCCATTACCTCCTTTTAGCTGCTCTCGTTCCATCTCTCCTGATTTCCGGACTGAAGAAGCATTCTAATGCTCGTGGAAATTGGCATCACATCGTGAAGGACATTGTGGATAGGGCACAGAAGGCTGCAGTCCATGCAGTGTGTCCATGCAGCAGACAACCACTGGAGCAGAGATGTCATCTTCTCTCTACCATCACCCTGAGTACTGAGTATGCAAGAGCTGTGTGGCACATCAAGCTTGCAGGTTCCCTAACCCAGTCCCCATATTCCTCCAACATTTATTTTCATATGGACCCACAGTGGCCTTAAAGACTCTCTCAACACTGAATTTTCACCTAAATTTTGTTGTGTTACTCCCATTCCTGTCCTGTCATTACTCCTACGACAAGGCAGAAAAGCCAGGGAAAAGTCTTTGAGCCACCTTTTCCCCCTCATCTCAGTATTTGCTTTCAAGCAAACCTCGTGTTTTCTAAACCATTTCCATATAACATCATCTACTTGGGATTAATTAAAATATTAAATGGGGCACATAGAGGTTTTCAGCAAGTGACAATACAGTGAAAGCAAGCTAACAGAAACCAACATTTCTGCTGCAAGTGCCCTTGGCAAAGACCAACGTTCCCATTTTGCATGCACCGCACACCCCTGTAATGCAGCAACTCCTCGGTGAGTGCCAGCACGGTAGATCAACAGAGGTTACCTTTGGTGCCAGACTTCTAAAAGCCTGCACAATAATGCTTTGACAGCTGTCCAATCAGTCTGTATATGTCTAGGTATATAAAATACCCAAAGCACTAGCCTCCCATTTCCAGAGGCAGTCTAAAAGCCAAGAGTACATTACTGCACCAAGAGCTGCAACTAGAACAGAACCAGATTAATACCTGAATTTCTATTAACCTTTCATTCACTGAACACTGTCAGACCTTTAGTCACGCTGCCAGAACTTTAGTTTTGTGGGTTGAAATACATTAAATGTACCATACCTATGCATGAATTCGTATGTTGCGTAAGAATGCTTCCAACGAGTTTTAAATTCATTCTCAAGCCCTGTAACAGTATATTTGGCATCGCTCCAGACTGAAACGCAGTACCATATTTTTTCCTTCAGATTCAATTATCGAAATAAATTCTCAGATAAATATTAATTGTATATTATTTATTTTTATTGTTCAGTCAATACAAAAAAATGCTAATGCAAAAGTGTGTGATGCCAAAGGCAAAAGAACAGAATTACAAAATAAATTATAAAAAAATTCAAGCACCCCCCACATCCTACCCACCAGCCATTTCTCTTTCCACACCTATAACTAGAGATAATTTAATCTTAAATATATCCAGCAAGGAAAAATATTGCTGTGGTTTTGGTACATTATGTTTTTGTGTTTAAAAAGAAAAAAGTTGGAACAACTTGAAAAATTATTGTCCCAAGGGAAGGGGGATGTTTACAAAAAAGTCATGTTCATTTTTAACTGCCTTAACTTCAGTGTGCAGTTCATTTAATTCAACACTCTTCATCACCACAGAACAGCAAGATTTTTATTCCATACCCTCCTGAAATATGCAGAGAAATGAGAAAAAAATGTGGTTTGCCTTCCACCCAGGAGGCTTGTGAAGCCGTGCTGTCAGACACCAGCACCCTTCTGGTTCATAAGGAATTCCTGTGCACTCACGAATATTCAGCTGGCTTTTTGGCACCATGAGTTCGTTATTCACCACATTTTTTTCCAAAGCTCCACAATTCAAATATGAAAATTGCAACTTTATTTTCAAAAAAACCCCAAAGAAATAGATAGTTATTTGTGTACTTGGTGCTACACCACCTGGAATAAAATTCCAAATTTATCTATCTCCCTGTCTCAGGACCTAAGCTGGGCTTTAAATAATTGATAAGAAAATCACCTAAAGTCCTAAGATGCACAATTCAGGAGCAGGGAAAATCCCTTTCTGTGAAATGCATGGCACTTTGTGCTGTCAAAAAATAATATTGGACTAGAGAAACTGCTTGAACTCTTTCACACTTGTAGTTTCCAGGTATCTAGGAAATGGGGTTGAAGCTGCAAGGATGATTTATAGCATGTGCAACACTTCAGAAACATCCAAACCCCAGTCAGCGTGAGAGGCACAGACAACATAACGTCTAGCAACTGGCTTAGAGAAAACGAAAAGCCTGTGAGAAGACACCGTCTTATTCCAGCTAATGGAATGGGTTCAAGGTTATATACAGATCTCTACCTGTGATTCAGTAAAAGCCCTTGGATTAACACAATAGAGAATAGCCTTCAAATGGCTGCAGCTAAATACCTGAACCTTGAAGTTCTTCCTTGTTTCTGCTTTTTCTCCCAGGTCTTTTCTTAGAGGTGTAGGAGCGTGTTGACACCAAATTCAGTGATGCTATTCTACCTCCCCAAAGGCCATTTCATACAGACCTCATTATTTTCTCACCCAACAACACCTAGCAGCCCCAAGAAAGGCCTGCTGAGCGGTGCCCAAGGCTATAGGGGTTCCTCGGCCTATCTGCTCAACCAAGAAGAGCTCAGTGTTAAGTGTGCAAAGGAAGGAAGGGAAAACCACTACCAGCACCTGTGCATGGTCCCTTGGTCCTCCTCACCACCGAGGCAGCTGCAACATTAAAACAGCAGTTGCAGCTAAACAATATTTCTGCAATTTCTCCAAGACCAGAAGTTTTTTCCAGCGTGACAGCTGTAATACCTGGACTTGGCTCACTATTATGCTATTTCTTATTTTTTTATTTATATTAATGCACGGGCAGATTTTACAACACATGGCACAGTAAGAATATTTTATATGGCTTACAGGAAGCCAAGAAATAATGCAAATTTGGGTCACAAAAGTAGTGTCAGCATATTGTGCCTGCCTCTTTGCCAACATCGGTTTGCTCCCTCCAGCATTTTATTATCTGTTTTTTTAATTACTACAGGAGACTGAATTTCAGCTTGCGTGTCATTACAGACTCTAACAGACAGCTAGCAAGGCTGTTTGGGAAAGTCCAGATTTTCTTGTATAGGAAACTGATTTTAGCAATATTACACTGGATTAATCCTTACCTAGTGGCTATCACTGACCAGCCTTCAGGCTTCAGAATGGATTCCTGCATCTGGCTTTGTGTCACCCAGTTCAGATGCCTACATCAGAATCACAGTCCTTCCCACCTATACAGTGTTGGGAGGGGAAGAATGGCACTATCAGAGGATACTCAAGTTCCTACCTCTTGTTGTCTAGCACTCATCAGATCTAACTTCAGCTACTAAAAGGCCAGGCATCTAACCTAACTAAATCATACTGGCTTCTTGTAGCACCGTCTTCAGATAGGACCCACCTGCAGATAAGACCTTTGTATAGATAGGATGCAATGTCTCCTGAGGAGGTCTGTTGATCCTCTGTCAACAGAGAGAGCCCAAATGACCAGCCATATAATAGCTGAGGTTAGGGGAAATGACTTCTGCCACGGTGTCTTTCTGGCCCTGCTGATTCATAAGACATCCTGAGACAATGACACAAAATTAGGCTATACCAATCTCTAAGTGGAGATAGCAATGAATGCCATAAAAAATTAGGTAGCTCAGACAATATACATGCCATTAAATAGTAGAAAGCAACTGAAGATTAAACCATTGTAATCAATGCCCTTTTTGGGCTCTACCTTGAAATAGTTTTGAAGAAGCAGTGAGAGCAGATTACCTTTGCAAGTCACCACATGAAGCTGTATGGTATTGGTTTTAATTGAAAAAAATATGGAACCAGTTAAGGTTCCCCTTCACCACCACTCCTCAGCTTGGGAACCCTGATTCCTTGGCCTACATGTTCATGGGCCCGTTGGGGACGCTGCAAAGCCTCTCCCTTCCACTGGTATATGCAATGTGGGAACAACTGGGGTGTGTGTGGATGAAAGAGCCCTTGACCTGCAGCCCATGACCTGCTAAAACTCTGAGCAAAGACTGCCCCCTCCAATATATTCATTAAAAAGATATGAGATGTGGGTGGTTTCTTAAGTGTCATATTTCATATTTAATCTGATTATATTACACACTTAAATGAGCTCTGCCCAGAGGGCATATATACAATTACGTATAAACTATATCCAACCTCCAGGAGCTCTTTTACTCCTTAAGTACCTGTAACAGCTACCAGCCTATACACAGTGAATTACCACTCCTTGTGCTACCTTAGTTGTGCCAGTCAGGTGGGAGGGCAATGCCAAGAGTGGAAGTAAATAACAAAGTCTTGTAACTCATCTAGAGACACACAGTGACTTTTTCTTCTGCTAGATTGTGCTTGGACCATAGGCTCATCATGAAAAATTAACTACAAATACACAAGAAATTAAAAAAGAGGTCTCAGCAAGTCATGACATTTTGCTGTGCTTGGAAGAGATGCTGCAGTTATTGTGCGGCAGGAAAGTGCTGAGATAGTTTTAGAGGCATCTGCTGTCTCTTGATTGACAGAGCATAAATACTTCAGAAATATAAGGAACAGCACTGCAGCCATACAGCACCAGACAGCAATATTTACCGATTGTGACTGAGCTACTGCTATCAGCCACAAATTGCACATCCAGCACAGGGTTATTCTGATTTTGTTTGAGAAATGTCCTCTTTTGGATGAAGAGGTATGAGCAACTTCAGAAACACTGCCAGCTAATCAAAAAATATTAGAGAAACTCTCCACAGCTTAGTGGTTTTCTGTCACTTGCTCTAGATGTTAAGAATGTGTGGAAATGAATAAATTTATTAATACTCAGCAGCCTGTCAGGAGCCTTGGCACACCGCACGCCGTGTACTGCCTTTGCCAGTCAAGTCTGCCCGATCCTCTCAGCGTTCCCTGACAGCAACCCATTCACACCGGAGTCAGCATGGAGTCTGCTTTTAATCAGCAATATTTCGCATTACGGTGCCTGACACTAAGCTCACGTTTACACTCATTGATTTGAGCCACATTGTGACTTTTCTTACAAAAAAGCACAGCCAGTAAGTGTGTTAGTCACTGCTCATACACACAGCAGGAGTGCTCAGTAAATTCATCGCCGCTAAGTCCTGCCTGCCGCCATCCAGGTGGATGAAACATGCCTTTCTGGACTCAGAAAGACCCATGTTCTGGGTCAGAAACAGGACTGCTGGACCGCAGGCTGGGCGGGAAAGGAGGCCAGGGTGGTAGTAGGAGGGGATGCAAGGCAGAAGGGGAGGAAAAGGAAGAAAAGCACTGGTGGAAAATAAAATAAAATAAAAAAAAAAAAAAGAAAAAAAGTGAAAACAAGTGAGGACTCTTGCTGTCAACTTCTTTCTCCTTTCCTTTCTCCTAAGGTCCTCTCAGGCTTCTCTGTCATCCCTTTTGACTGACAGCTTCCAACCTTCTCCTGTTTCTCTTTTCTCATTCCCCTACATTGGCCTTTTCCCTCTTCTAACGCACACTGAAGAATGGTGGCAGTGACAGGGCCTGCTCCCAGCAAGGCACGAGCTGCGGGCAGTTGGGTGATACCCCTTGCCAGCTGGAAGGTGTTCAAACAAGCAACTGCATCACTGCAGTGGTGCCTCTCCATGCTACACTAGGGAAAAACGCTGCAAAAATGGATGCTGCTCTGGAAATAATGAATATTGAAGGGGAAGCATTTGCCCTTAAGACAAACAAGCTAATAACATGCCAGGAAACTGTTTTATACAAAGACAAACAAATCTCTCCCATACAAAATGGGATGCATATTGAAACAGTAACAACTTCTGTGCTTTGGTGACTGAAACAGAGCAGCCGGGTGGACAGAATTTAGGATGTATTTTTAAAAAGAAAAACATACGGTACAGGAATACAAAAGCAATAAAGACAGTCCACCTTTTGTTGATACTGATATTATATATTGATAGTATATAACTCCAGACCAAGGAGGAAGACAAATTAAATAAGAAACAATCCCCTCTTACACTTCTCTTACTAGTAAATTATTCTACTAAAAACCTTTACTAGCAGGAGGAACATGCAGTATCCTAGTATGCTCTCATCTGCTTTTTTCTGACACTCTTTCGTACCAGTGCATGTCACAGGACTGCAGTTCTGCCTCGAGGGGAGTATCTTTTGGCATGAAACAGAGCTCACGTCCTGCTCCCAGTTACACCTATGTGAAACCAAGGTGCTGGATTTATTTCAGCAAAGGGAACAGATAACAACAAAACAATTTTTAAGATAAAATTGATCTGAAAAAACCCGAGATCTCATCCCAGAAATCAAAATAACATACACTGCATGATACATGGGTACGTACCCTACCTTCTGATATGTTCCAAAAAGACATGCCTCACTTTGCTGCAAGATGTATCTATGCATTAAAAAAAACCTCAGAGGAACTTAAATAGTGTCACAGCCTTAAGATTCATTTATATCGTCGATCAAGAATTTATAAATTTTATGACAAATTACCAGTCAGTAAATTTTAATACAAAAAGTTGTATATTCTGTGATCCTTGAGTAATGACTTATATATAAGAGTAGATTTTTCAGTCACAGCTTTTTTTCAACTATCTAATACAAATTACTCACAGTTTTTGTTGCATTACAATATTTTTCATTGCTTTTGTACTTCAGTGGCATTGTAATATATCTTTATATGGAGACTACCAAGAGAGGTTCTTTGGACAGAGAGTAGTTTTTATGCTGTTATTCTGCTGGTTCCTATTATATTCATATGCACATACATATTTAATATTTTATATCATTGCATCTTTGTAATGCTAATTGTCCACTGAAACCAAAACACATTTAGGCTAACTTTCCCTTTTGGTATTCCTGCACTAACTATGGGAAGAATTAACCTTAATTGTCTATGAAGCACAACATACACTTATGACACTCAGCAAGTAATAAGCCAAATTTTTAAGTTCCTCCAAAGCTCAAAATATTCTCTTTAAGTCCCATAACACTATATTGGTGCACAGCAGTCCTGAAGGACACCTCTTTCTGAGGTATAGGTTGGTCCATCCCATCTTTTTTTGTTTCTCCATCTCAGGAAAAGGTTAGAGCTCTGTGCCTCGGTAAATACCATGCACCTCACCTTCTTAGTGTATTTTGCAGCAGAAAACCTGGCAGACATCTGAAAAATCAGCCCTCTGCAGAGGCTAAAATTGATTGCCAACTCCTGGTTTTTCTCAGCCTTGAAGTCAACTGCTACTGAGTTTGACCTGCCTGAGTAGAAACTAAGTAAGGGCTTCAGCATTTGGCCCAATAACAAAAGGAAAAAAAAAAAAAAAAGTGAAGCCTCTCTTTAAGGAAAATATCAGCATCACAGTATCTTCAGTTCTCCAGTGCCCAGCATCTCATTCAGTCACCAGACAAATGAAAGAAAATGAGTGTTCTGGAACACTAGGGACTTCTGTAAGGTCCTCAAGTTTCCCCAGCACTCCTTTACGCTAGGTTCAAGGGCTTCCTTTTAAATAGCCCTAGAAGACGTAGTCTGAACCAGAGCAGGATTAGCTGACTGAATAAGAAATCCCTGGAGAGGAGAGGAACGCAGAGAGCTGCAGCGCTCTGCCAGGCAATGAGCACCACTCCAGCACATAGTACAAACCAGGAAAGCTGCCATCACCAACAGATGAGCTTTAGAAGAAGGAGATGAAATAGTTTAGTATATGGCTGCCCACACGCAGTGCCCACCCTACCTCTCTGATGGGTGATATATGGTAGAGGAGAGCATGTCCGCACATCTCCCTTGCTTGGCATTACAGCCCTGGACTGAGAACCAGCGCGGCTGAGATGCTGCTCACATTTGCTCCTACCTCCAAGGCAGTGACCTCCAGCAAAGGAGCAGTGCTGACAGCAGGGAGCAATAACATCTAAAGACCACCACTGATGTTTGCTTCAGTGCCCACAAAACAAAGCCTCCAGGGAAGCCACCAGGGTGGTCTTAATCACAGCAGGATCCTCTCCAGGCACCAGAATTGCTCAGGTGGCCAAAAGGTACAGTAAGCTCCTGTCCCATCCTATGCCACACACTTCTCCTGCAACTTGTGATTTAGACCACTTAGGACGTGATAGAGCTTGGCCATGCTGGACACTGGGAAAAATATAGGCACAATGGGATTAATTTATTTTAACAAACTAAAAATGTATTGTGCTTTCAGAAAGAAATTCGTAAATATTATGCTTCCATGGAGTAAAAACAATATGTAACAATACATTTTCTGCCCCAGCTTAGGAAACGGGTTCCCAGCATCAAGATTACATGTGTTAGTGAGCACAGTTTTACATGTACATAATGCCTTCTTTTTCCTGATGTATTTGCAGGTAAGAACTTCATTGACTTGTGCGATAGTTCTTACATGTTTTCAATATATCTCTGCCTGAACAGCAGCAAATTATAAAAGCAGATTCTGTATAAACTATCAGATTGCTGCAGGGAAAAAAGCAACTAACCAAACAAAAATACCCCACAAAACCAAACAAACATCGATCTCACATTTAAAACTCTTTTCCTGACTTTTTCTCCCCCAAAATGCATAACATTAGTTGTATAAAAACTAAACCACCATATGAGGCATATTTTAAAGCCTCATATAAACAATGAAGCTTGTATGGCATCCTCAGAGCAAAGAATGTCCAAATATGGCTGAGAGTTAAGTACCCTGAGAATTAACTGCTCTTAATAAATTCACTGAAGTTTGTAAGTCCACATTTACCAAGATCAGAAGAGAAATAAAGGGAAGAGAAAGTGATTCAACTCATTTTCCTGTACCATTTTCTAAAGATGTTGTATTATAAACATCCTCCATATCTTGGATGCTGGAAGCATCTGTTGAATCCTGGTCACTGACTACAATTCCTACTGAAGAAAGGCTAGAAATGAAGGAGTGCATCTTTTTTGCATAAATATCCCTAATGTTAAAATAAGGTAGGTCATTACATTTCTCTTTGCGATCATTGTTGCATTGGTCTGGATCGATATCTTTTTGCTTTTGATAGTACTTGGAAAACTTATTGAAAATAATGGTGATTGGAAGTGCTACCACTAGTATCCCACAGATAATGCATAGGGTGCCAAGCAGCTTTCCAGCAAGCGTGACCGGGTAAGTGTCCCCATAACCAACAGTGGTCATGCTGATGGTTGCCCACCACCAGCAAACGGGGATGCTGTGCAGTTCTGATGAGTCATCATCTTTCTCCACTGAGTAGACAAGCACTGAAAAAATAGAAATCCCAACAGACAAAAACAAAAGCAGGAGTCCAACTTCCTGATAGCTATGTCTCAAAGTGGCGCCTAAAGACCGCAGTCCTACGGAGTGCCTGGCCAGCTTCAGGATGCGAAATATCCTCATTAGCCGCAGGATCTGAACCACTTTCCCCATGTTTTCAATATCTTCACTTTCTTCTTCCTTTGTGTCCACAGCCAAGGTGGCATAAAATGGGATAATAGAGACAAAATCAATAATATTCAGTGGTTTCTTCCAGAACTTCTTTTGACTTGGAGCAGTGATGAGCCTGATTACTAGCTCAGCAGTGAACCAGATGATGCACGTAATCTCCACAGCTTCCAGCACAGGGTCTTCAATCTCCCTGTCATTGGCGTCCAGCCTTTGAAACTCTGGCATGCTGTGAATGCACATGGCCACAATTGACGCCAAGACAACACTCAGGGACGACACGGCAATTAACTTGGCAGACAAGCAGTATGCAGGATTTTCCATTCTGACCCAGATCTTCTTTCTTATTTCACCAAAACACAGATTGTCGAACTTTTCCAGCTCTTTATCAAATATGGATGACTCTTCATTAGAGGAGTCTATACTTCTGTCATTGCTCTTCTGATCCCAGTCTTTCTCAGGACCTTCTTCTTTCCTTTCTTGGTACAGATTGCTGCAGCAGGAATCAATAAACAGCTCATTTATCCCCCAGTACTCTATTTCCTGGCAGAAGGAAAAGACGCAGAGTTCTTCCATGACGTGAAGTTTGCCCGTATAGTAAAAATTCAGAACATATCTGAACAAGGAAGGATTTCTGTCAAAGTAATATTCCTTGTCTGCAACACTATAATCATCACACAGTTCTAGAATAGCCTCTTCTGAATGGCATTTGAGAAGTTTCCCAAGTCTGGTATGGGGAAATCGGAGCAAGGTGCTTTGATCCACCGATTGCTTAAAGCCACCCACATTCAAATTGATAAGTTCTGCATCTTTGCCAGGTCTGCGGAAAAATTCACCATAAACCATTTTGGACAGAAAAGTTTCACTGCTGGTGCCCAGCGAGATTACGTTGAACCTAAAAAGAATATAAGAAACTGTTAGAGCATTTAATTCAGTTTTGCTCTTGTGACACATTCATTTTTCCGTCTCCGGTTACTGTGAAATGTTATAGCAAAAAAGAAATTAAATTAAATAATGAATACCGTTATTCAGCATTTCACAGAAGTACGTTTAAATCAGTCTGATGGTTTAACTCAGCTTTAGCAAATTTGAGGGCAATGGGTTCTGGGTTAGCTGTCCTTCATTTTTTCTAATGTGGAAGAAGAATGCCTAATTCATCAATAAATCAGTCTCTGTACAACTATCACATTGAAATTAATACTCATGAGATAAGTTTACTACAATGAAGTAAAAAATCTTTGGGTTAAAGTCAGAAAACTTGTCAAACCATCAAAACATTTAGGACAAGACTTAAGAGCAGGTGTCTCTCAATTATGGTTTCAGCAGAACTGCATTGCTTGATATGATGTTGCAATTTATAATCCACTACTTCCAACGTTATCTGCTTGAATGTGGACTGCAATTACTTTTGTTGTCATATCAATTAATTTCTTTCTAGAGTCATCCACAGAAGAGCATTCTGTATTCTTGAAAAATATCAAACATGCATTTGAAGCTTTCCGGTTCCTGACTTCAGAGTTCTGTCTAGTACATATTTGGGTATCTGCGCTCCCTCGAGGTATTTTTCCGCCTGCCTTCCTACTTACCTGGAGTGTCACAACCCTCTTACGACCTTGGTCAGTTCCAGAAGCTCTTCTTATTCTGCCACGGCATAGCCACAACCTCTACAGTAATGCTGAGAAGGTGGGGTTGAAATGCCATTTCTGGAAACAGGAGCTTCCAGAGATGGAACTTCCACAGAAATTTTGCCTCAGCAAGTAACTGTGGATACCTGCAGATGGACAGAAGGACATTTCAATGTTTCCATATTTTACTGTAAGTTAAATCATTCAGCTGAAACTGAATTCAAAGAGGCAGTTATAGTTACTAGCAAATAAGTTAGCTTTTTCAGAACTTCACTCTTGCTTTCCTTCTAAGGAACAGTTGTCTTCAAGCCAAAATTGGCAGTTCCTACACTTGTCGTGAGATTATATATAACTTCTGATCATGAAGAAAACAAAATTTTTGATCACTGATACTTAAACATTAATTGATGTATACTAAGCTAATTTATATCAATTTAATATGGAAGTCAATGAATTTTAAATGTGACAAGAGAGCAACATAATTCTCCACTCCTAACAGATGGACTCATATCATGCAAAGAAATTGCTTTGGTGCTCTTTAATGGCTTGCAGAAGCTACTCAAGGAACAGATAGTAATTTCTATACCTGCCCGTCTTCCAGTGCCTCCTGCAATAGCACCGATTGTGATTCAAAGTTGGGACATGTTGGGAGTTTGAAAATTTTTGGTGCTCCTCAAGGTTGCCTGACTCAGTTAATGAAGGTCGTTAAGGTTATATCTATTTCCCTGGTCGTAGGGTGTGCACCATGGTTGCATCCCTGCTCTATGTCAGCATGAGAGAGGAGCACCAGCACTTCTTTATATGAAAGAAACCTGGGCATTTTCATCAAAGACGAGTCACTGTAGACTTTAATAAGTGCCAGAGTGGATGGTTGGGATACTGGGCCTCAAGGGTGAGCCCCACTTTACACCACCAGAACAAGTAGAAGGCAAAATATGAAAAGAATCCCACCCCACAATCTTTACTCACTGTCAGCTAGAACAATTCAGCTTTCATTCAGCCTCAGGTACTTCTGTTAAGGGACTAGTTCTTTTAAGCCATAGAGCCCTACTGCCTCAATTTATAAAGATAGTAGGTGTTTTCATTCTGTAGCCCCAAATAAAAGATCAGAGCCACAGGGTCTTGTGGAGAAGGGAGTACTCGACTGGGCTGAACTGACCTCTTGATATGAATCAACTGTGAATACCCTGAACAGACGTAAACCATTCTATGATTCTATTCTATGATTCTATGAGTCTAAGTCTGCTTCACCACCACTGCTAGCTACAGCTCCAAAGCCACCCAAAGTAACTCACTGTGCAACATCTTAGTCACCTGTGCCTAATCCAGAACTGACTTAGAATCATTGAATCCTAGAATCATAGAATGGTTTAGGCTGGAAGGGACCTTTAGAGGTCATGTAGTCTAACCCCCCTGCAGTGAGCAGGGACATCTTCAACTGGACCAGGTTGCTCAGAGCCCCGTCCAGCCTGACCTTCAATGTTTCTAGGGATGGAGCATCTACCACCTCTCTGGGCAACCTGTGCCAGCATTTCCCCACCCTCTCTGTAAAAATTTTTTCCTTACATCCAGTCTAAATCTACCCTCCTTTAGTTTAAAACCATCACCCCTTGTCCTGTCACAACAGGCCTTGCTAAAGCGGTTGCCCCCATCCTTCCTATAGTCCCCCTTTAAGTATTGAAAAGTCACAATAAGGTCTCCCCTCGGCCTTCCTTTCTGCAGGCTGAACAATCTCAACTCTCTCAGCCTGTCCTCGTAGGAGAGGTGCTCCAGGCCTCTGATCATTTTTGTGGCCACCCCTGGACCTGCTCCAACAGGTGCATGTCCTTCCTGTGCTGAGGGCTCCAGAGCTGGATGCAGGACTCCAGGTGGGCTCTCACCAGAGCAGAGCAGAGGGGCAGAATCACCTCCCTCGACCTGCGGGCCACGCTGCTTTTGATGCAGCCCAGGATGCGGTTGGCCTACTGGGCTGCAAGAGCATGTTGTTGGCTTATGTCCAGCTTTTCGTCCACCAGTAACCCCTAGTCCTCCTCTGCTGGGCTGTTCTCAATCCCTTCATCCCCCAGCCTGTGTTGAGATTGGGGATTGCCCCGACCCATGAGCAGGACCTTGCACTTGGCCTTATTGAACCTCATGAGGTTCTCACAGGCCCACCTCTCCAGCTTGTCTAGGTCTCCTTGGGTGACATCCCATCCTTCTGGCGTGTCAACTGCACCACTCAGCTTGGTGTCATCTGCAAACTTGCTGAGGGTGCACTCGATCCCACCATCTATATCTATGACTTCCTGACCATTTTTAAAAGAAACTGACTGAAGTGGTTGCATTGTGGAGGTGGACCCATTTTCCAGCTACTGATCCCAAGTCTATCATCCCAAACGGGAGGATCCAGCAAGGCTGCTTGCCTTTGAGGGACGGACCCACTGTGTTGCAGAGCTCCCAACATCCTTCTACTGCAGCAAGACCTAAAGGGAGACAACCCCATCCTGCTTCACAGTAGGGTCAATCCTCACGCGCAGTGTTGTCCTTGTCACTTGTTGATTATAGCAAAGGATGGAAGTGGGAAAAGCCTTCAAAACTGGCTTCAAACTTCTGATTAAATGCCAAGAAGAGGAGAAGGAAATTGAGATACAGATTCACGCTAGGAGGGAAAGCACCAAAGTGCCCGGAGAGCTGAAGAGTTTATCAGCCAGAAGTTGAATCTCTCCAGCTGAGACTGTTTCGTTCTATCTGTAAAATGCAATGATTTATTTTCTCTGTGATGGAGAACACCTACTGTTTAGAGGATCGGCAACTCCCTGCAACTGCCATGAAGGAAAGGACTTCTGTTGCCTTCTTGCTACTCCAGTGCTTTCCAGATGGGGTGAGAACAGAGAAATAGATCACTGGGAGCTCATGGTGGCAGGGTTTCAGGGCATGAGTTAAGGCACATCAGGTTTTAATACCGATTCATTTTTCTATTTAGAGGGAAGTTTCAAAGGACTTTCTGAGCTATCACCTTCTCACTTACCTTGCCTTTAACTTCCCCACCTGCAAGGGTTTTTTTCCGGTTTGTCACAAAAAACACTACAGAACTTCTCGGTGCCGTTCTCTCTTACTATTTTCCTTGTATTATTTTTTTATAGTACCTCATACAAGTAGGAACACAGGGTCTGATGCTATAAACCTCACGTATTCTACTTCTGCTTCTTCACAGGACTCATTCCAACCAAAACTACTGAAAATCTCATAGTAATCCCCTTGTGTATAACAACGACTGACACCTATAACACATGAACAACCAGGCCCCGAAAATGCTGAAACTGCACATTTGCTCTGGTAATTAACTCTGCAAAACCAGATCTCTATCCAGAGTGAGCTTTATTTATATACTGAAAGAATATTGTTATTTTGTAAAATGGGAAAAAGCATTTCTTTCTCTGGCCACACTACAACCTCTTTAAAGAACTTATCTTAAATCCAAATTAGTTTGAAACATTAATTTTACTGTTTGCATAGCCTACCATACAATCAAGATAAAGTTCTTGTTCTGCTAAGATCTGGGGCGGGGGGTAGGAAGAGGAAGCGTAATATAAGGCATAGTGCTCTCTAACTAAGCAAGACAGAGAACAGTCAGTTTTTATGGCATGATAAACTGTGTACAGAGAAGTGATTTTACACCTTAAGGTGTAGTTTGAAGACAGGTATTTAGTAGCTAACAGAATGATTTTAAGACACAGTTGCTCCAGGCATTTCCCAAGGCTCAGCTTTTAGGAGTGATTAAGACATAAAATAAAAGCACTGATCTCTACTCACAGTTGAAGGGCAGCAGGACTCAGCTGATGAACGGTACCACACTTCACTAATGATCTAGAGCTAAGCTGTGTTTTTACAACACTATAAATAAAAAAGAAAATAAATCTCAGGGACTGAAGTGACTGGAGGTCAAAGTATATTCAAAACTAAACTGGCTATATTTATTGATTAATTTCAGTGAGTAAAATATCTACTACGCTTTCAGCAATTCATTAAGACGAGAGCACTAGCAATATAAGCTAATATTATAAAAAACAAGCCCGATCTCAGTTTATCTAGGGGCATTTCTGGCCATAACAAAAAAAAAAGCAAGTTTTACTCAGAACTGACTAAAGCAAGAACTCAGTGCTCAGCAAATCCTTAGCACACTAGACTGACTTACTGTTGAGACAGCAGTATAAACCCATATTGACCATGCAGACTATATTCCTAATGATGTCTCCATGTAATTGCTCTGTATAATAAATTCAGTGAGCAACAATTCACTGCTTTGTTTTGAGGGCACTGTAGTCATAATTTGTGCAAGATACAGAGAGAAAATGGATCTTGCATAGGAAGGCCGTGATCCGGAACCTGCTATAATACTACTAAGTGATTTTTGGATTAAGACAAGAACATACAGGAAAGTTTCATGATAACTATGTCAAGAGGAGCTTCATTATCTGAAGAATGCCATGTTTGACTTGTAGGGACCAGGACATTGTTTTGTGCCAGGCACCATAAGAACAATTTGTGGCATTTAAACAAGTGACTCCAGCCACAGGGCAAAGACCACAGATGACAACTTCTCTCTCAGCACAACATGCTCTCTACTCAAGGGAACCCTTTACTCTCTAAACCAACTTTTTTACTCAAGGGTAAAACCATGCTCAGCTGGAAATGATACTTTCCTGGAGTGCCAGAGCCTGTGTCATGAACATCCTAAGAACGTAGAGCTACCACAAACTTTGCAACTCTCAACTTGAAGTGGAGCATTAACTTCTTTGATCTTCTGTAAACAACAAGTATTCATATATAACATAATAAACTGCTAACCATTCCAAAGCACACACTTCTTGCCCTGGAGAGAGTATGAGAGAGTAAGCAAACACATACCAGATGTTAGTTACTTGGTTTCTTTAATTGCTTCAGTTCTTTCAATGAGCTACTGGATAAGAACTCATATAGAATAGAAAATGAAACAACACAAAAGAAAGATGCTTGCTGGAAGAATCAACATTATTTTCTGCGATGATGAAAAAAAACCCCAACAAATAGAAGTTCCAAATGTTAAGCTTGAGGGCCAAATAAAAGCCAGTCAAAGGGAAAGCTGTGTGAAAAGGATACAAACATTGGAATAAAAACCAAAATGACAGGATCCAACTCTTCCCAATCCAATTTGGAGATGGGCTCTAGCCAGCACTTCTGCAGTCATACATTGTTGGTGAGGCCAAAGGGCCATTGTCTGGCTTGGAAGGGGGATAGAAAATTTCTGGGCTTTTAG
Organism: Phalacrocorax aristotelis; assembly: GCF_949628215.1. Classification (NCBI taxonomy): domain Eukaryota; kingdom Metazoa; phylum Chordata; class Aves; order Suliformes; family Phalacrocoracidae; genus Phalacrocorax; species Phalacrocorax aristotelis. The sequence goes on from NC_134278.1 coordinate 12,640,348, forward strand.
CATGCTGTGAAATCCCTAAAGCTCACAGAAGGAGAGCCACAGAGACAGGGTTTGTATGTACGGTCCCCTTGAGAGAGCTGTGCCACAGATGTACAACATACCCCAAAGCACTGTGGTTTCCAACCTCTTCTGGAACAAACCCCTAAAAGATTTTTAGTGGCAATGTGGACCCCCATACCACAAATTTATTTGTTAGCAAAGTTGCTCTTTCTCAGTTATCTTTCACATATTCTCTGTGCAAAGTCCCCACATGCTGTGACGTTCTACCTCACAAGCTTCAGCACGGTTTTTTTTGACGTGTTTCACATTTGAGCACAGTAGTACCTCAGCTACTGGTAATTCCAAACTGGGACAGCTCTTTTTGTTAGCATTAATCTGCCTGTGATTATCCAGGCACAATGGAAAGGAAGTTGAACTGATTTACAGTTGGATAGACTGTGTTGTGGTTTGGTACTTAAAAAAGGCGGCACATGCCTACAGATTTTCTACCAGTTTGCTTCATGGTTACGTTGTCTATAGCTTCACCTCCTGCTTGCTACACAGTAGCACTTCATAAACCTCTCAAGACTAAGAGTTCATATTTCAAGACCGTTTCCTCTAAGCTGAAAGAACGTAAATAAACAGGGCTAAATCCTGCTCACACTGAAGTGAAGAGGGCTACAATACTGACGTGAACTTGAAAGGGCAGGCAGATCTTTATAAACTAATTACAGAGCTCAAGGATATTAATCCCAAAGAATCTGATGCTCTTGGTAGGTTTCCATTTTAGGGTTGCCACTTCAGAAAACTGAGTTTTGAGCAAATTCACTTTAAAGAATCTTATTTGACCACCCAACCATCCCTAGGCACCAGATTTTGCAGACAATATGCAAAATGATGCAGACAACCACCTGGGCTCTAACTTCTGCTCATTTCCTGACAGTTAGGAGCTTCTACAAATCACCCTACCTGCACACATGCAGCTTTAGACACCTAAGTACTACTGAAAAGCTGTGGATATGACGCTAACAAACTTCAGCTCCAGATCAACACTGTCACTGATTTTCTAAATGTCTGTGTATGTCCACTCATCATAGGGCAAATACTTGTCTAATGCAACACCTAAAAGTACTGCCTATGCTTTCTGACTCACTGAGCAGAGTAAAACATCTAAATGCATGTATAATTTACTTGATAAATCACAATTAAGGATTTGGACTGAAATCCAGTTAGTATGGCTTAAGCTATTGCCTGTCAGCTGGGCAGTAATAACTGCTTTAGCACACATAATTAAACCTGAAAAAAATACAAGGCAGTATTACTTGGCACGGCCTCTTTCATTGTGATATAAGCTGTAACTATCAACTCTCCCTTTTAATATTTGACACAGTTAAGTTAACTGTAAAATCATTTGCGAACAGTCTGTGGAGGCAGAGGTTAACATAAAAAAGTCATCTAGCACAAATAGCAAGACCATCCGAAGAAACTGCTCTGTGGTTATGGACATTCCATGAGGCAAAAAGGATAAATACATCGGCTAAATTATTTGCTTAGTTGCAATTTAATTTTTATATTCCATCGTCAGTGACATCCTTTAGCCAGAATATTGCATTAAAATGCCATGAAAATAATAGAAATATGCAGCCCTACTTCTCTTAAAATAGATTCAGTACAACCTCCCAGGAGACCTTAGGTAAATAAAGTTTGAGTTGAAATATGCAGGGCCAAAGTTTGTTCTGATGTTACTTCCACGTAAGCCTACTTGGCTAAGTTCACCCCGGTACAATTCTACTGATGTCAGCAGACTGTTTCAGAAACTGAATTTGCACCAAATGTTCATGCATCTTTGCAATAAAATGGAAACCAGAAAGAAGTCATCATCATTTGGAAACAAAAGTAGCTCCTAGGAGCACTGCTGACAATAAAATGTAAAATTATTTCAATATCTGTACCTGTGGAAAAATAGTCTTCAAGGGAAATATAGTTGGGTTGTTTCTTTTAAATCACCTCCTCCAGAAGACTGCAGAAGGCAGAAATGGGGCTGTTGTAACTCAGAGTGAAAGAACACAAGCGTGAATAGAAGAATAAGCACCTCCATCCCATGGTTCATACTGCCTAGCTTAGGCAGACATTTCCAGGTGGGGTGAATCACCCACTGGAGAAGTTCGTCTCTGTATTGACTTGATAAGCAGCCTATATGACTAGTGTCATAAGTAACTTGCATATGGCTAATACTAGATAAAATGCATCCTCCCAAAGTGAAATTCTGCTGACTTTCACTGTGGGGATGCTGGCAAGAACAGAGTACGTGCCATGGGGTGGGTAGGAGAAAGGGGCGAGGGAAAACAGTACCAGCTGTAGCATCAACATGACAGAAGCTTCTTTGGGAATGCAGTCTGTGATCTGAACTGCTTTCTCATATACATAAGACCAGGGAGTGAGATCTAACACCACCCAGTTATCAGAATGTTATCTTGTAAAATGATTTAAAGAAACAAAAAAAGAAAAAGTTAACCTCTCCCTAACTTGAAAAGCTTCTGGAGACAACACACATTACAACAGTTAACAGGCTTGCACCTCGCAATATTCCCAAAGGCTTTGCAATTTATATTCTGTTCATATAAAATTAAAAGATCATTATCCACCTTAACTAAGTGGAATTGACAGATTAAGATGTGTTTACTTGAAAATCTACCTGTAAATCCTTACTAACTAAACATAGTTATAATGCTGCAGCTATGATACCTGTTGGCTTCCACAGACGGCTGACAACATTAAGCCTTTTCTTGACCTATATTGTCCCTATTGCTGATGTTCACAGAAATATTTGAGATTAGAATATCCCCAATGCATTATCACTACCAGGTCAGCATTGCTATGATTTGATGGTAAAATAAATTGTCTCTCTCCAGGTTAACTTTTGGTCATAACCTTGTTTGACAGGTCATCTTAATGACACCCATGAAGAGAACAGTTTCAAAACAAGAAGTACTGTTTGAAGTGAACACTGTAACTTGTAGGTCAAAGGATGTCTGCAATATAGATCCTATAGATTCTCTTCCTCAAATTAATATTCTGTACCCCATTTTCCACTGAGTCCTACATTGTTCCCATTCAAGTACTTCTCCAATAAGCATGATGAACAAAAAAATCCTATTGTTATGCCTATTGTAGTAATTTGTAGTGCCGCTGGTGGCCAAAAACACCTGATAACAATCCCAGCACCAGATACTTTTCCATATAGGAAAAATTACATGGAATAAAAGTACATCAACATATTTATTAAAAATAATTCTGCGTTCTCCTCTCCTTTCTTCATTGATTAGTCTAGAGTCTAAGGAGGTCCTCAGTGAAAGTCTATTTCACTCATAGAGGTAGTTTGGCTTTGAAAGGTTAATTACCTAGGCAAACAAGATGATGTAGATACCCAGACAGTGAAGGCAGTGTGCCTGGAGTCAGGCAGGAGATCAGCTGTCCATGAACAAGCACAGCACACGTCCTCTCACACCATTACCCTCTTCACAGTCTCCTCAATAGCTCTCACATACCAAACCAGGTACTGGTACCCTGAGACACAGGACCAGGTACTTGGGCCCAGAGCCAGCAGTCAGATCATTCTGACAGACTAGCCCTACAACAGGCAATTCCAAAACCAAATTATTTATAGGAGCCCCTTCACTAACAGAAAGGACAGCCTCTAACTGGAGTCAGTGGCAGGTTCGCTAGCCTCTGTTCATCATGCATGCTGCTGCTGCTTTCCAGAAGAACTACACAGCTGGGCTGTTAATGATCCTACGCAAGCTCATTTTTCCTGAAATATGCCATCTTCAAATATTTCTTTATTTAAAAAAAAAAAAGCACATTTAGCTATACTAGAAAATCTAAACATTATTCCTGCATTTATAGTGCAGTTTCAGGAGTAAGTGGTTGCATTGAGAAGCTATGACAGCAGAGGTGAGAAACGGAAAAATCTGTCCCACCACTAGAACCCCTCCAGCCTTAATACAACGGGATAAACAATTAGACATAATATTTTCTCTCTAATACACAGGTCCATGAACCATTTAAGACTCTTCTGAGTTTTCAAGCAGAGTATTAATAGTTCACAAGCCTCCGCACAGAGGCGAATTATACCCTCAGTGAACCATAACTCTTCCATAGTAAGGAAAGGAATATGGAGTTTGGTGAAATTCAGAATATTCTTATCTCTTGTGGAAGGAGAAGAGAGACTTAAAAATAAGATTTAGCTCACTGCCAGGAAGATGGATCTGATATTCATAATTTCCCATTCATTAGTTCATCCTATATTTCCTCATTGTAAAGGAAAACTGGTTATTCTTATTTCTCACTTTGGAATCTGAGGAATTGTCCTTCAATTCCTAGTACAGATAAATCCTGGTGCTGCAAAACTGTTGGTCATTTCTGCTCCTAGATTATCTCTTCTCCCTCCCAATCTTTTTTTTTTGAAGAAAGATAATGTATCTAAAGCACACAAAGTCCAATCACAACAGTCAGTTTCACTGGGTGAAAAAGTTGTTCTGCAACAATGACAAATCTATGCACTCCATAAAGTACGGCTTTTCCACCTTATGCTGGGAAGAGACACCTATGAACATAAAACCCAAGGATACGTTGTAGTACATCATAGCAGAAAAAACACTTAGGAGACACGTGAAATCAGTCCTGCCTGTGCTACCAATCACACCTTTCCAGCACTCAGCCACAGGACCAAAATAGCTTAAAGGGCAGTTCCACCGCAGAAGGCACAGTGCTAAACCACTTAGCTGGCTACTCATAACTTTTGAATCCATTATAGTTTTATTCCGTAAAGTCCTGGTTTTGAGATAACCTGCTTAAAAAATTCTTTCCCCACAATATTGCTATGGGTGTATCTCAGTCACTTTGGTTTTTTTTTCATTTATAAATAAATTGGTTATGCTATTAATATACTATTGACTACAGAAATTAAGTTCGGAATAGACCCTGAAGAGCAATATAATTCAATCCCTGCCACACCACAATGCAGGATCAGTTATTCCTGTGCAATTTTTGACAAATGTCTATTTAATCTCCCATAATAAAGCCTGCCCAGAGAGGCTGTGGAATCTAGCCCTGTGCTTGAATGCCCTTGTTCTCTCAAAACTGGTTTGCTAACATCTACTTAGGCATCCCATGCTGCAGCTCAGGCCCATGGATGTATACGCTTAGGGTAGATTTGGAATGGAATGGAGCCACTGAGGATGGACAGAAAAAACAGGCTATCTCCAAATTCTCTGTAACAGTTCAGTTTCCTCCTTTGCTATGATATCTAATTTTACCTGGCAGTCTGAGTAGTTGAAGCTACATGGTATTTATTTTTTTTATGTTTTGAAAAAAGTCTGTTAATCTCAGAGATAAACAAAGGTTTTCTTTACCATGGTAAAATTCTCCAAGATACTTGCAGTCTCTTAGGCAACAAGAACACAAGCAATTGTTATTGTGGATATTTTGGGTGAAACTCCAACTGAAAAACTTTTAAAACCTTTGTGTTTGAAGCACGTTAATTTAACTGAAGAAGTGTGTGTTGTTAAAAAAATATTCTCTTGACCCAAGAAAACTCTGAAGCAGAGCTCCAGATCCCACTGGTGTAAGTCCTGGAGCCTGCTTCGATCCAACAATCACTTTCAAAGCACCCAAGTTGCTTTTACAATGTGTCAGCATGCGTTACATGAGGCCACATGCTATAAGGGAGGGTATGTGGAGGCAGCTGGAGGTAATATCTGCAAGAGAGACTTTCCTGAGCGTAGAAACCTCTGGATGTAAAAAAGAAGTTGGATGCAGACTTCCAGCCACCCCTGGGAGCAGCTGGTCCAGCTTGCTACAGAACAAGCCAGTCAGCTGTGTCCATCAGGTGCCATCTTAGAACAGGAGACAGACTGTAGCATGGCACTACAGAAGCGATAGATGCAGAACAAGCTCTGGGGTCACACTGTTTGAAGCCACTGTGTAAGCCTTGCCTATACTTAGGCCTCTAAAAGCCTCATTTTCTTGGAGTGCACAGATTTTGGGGCACATGCTTACCACTCCTATACTGGACATTGCTTTGTTCAACCCCTATCCTTGACTTTTCAGGCAGCATCACAAACCAATTTGCGTTGAAAGGGTTCTTTGCAGGTCATCTTGTCCAACCCAATGTTCAAAGGTGGTCTAGTTAGAGCAGGCTGTTCAAAGCAATGGAGTTTTGAATATCCCCAAGACTTCCCAAACTCTCTGGGCAACCTGGGCCAGTGTTGGACCCCTCTTATGGTGAAAATAATTTTCCTAATGTCTAATCAGATGCTCTTTTTTCCCTACTTGGGTCCACTGGCTCTCATCCTATTGCGTCCATCTCCAAGAAACATTTGGCATTGTCTCCTCTATATCCATCCATCAGGTAACTGTAGACCAGGGTAAGGTTTCCAACACACATTCTCTTCTCCAGATTGAACAAACCCATCTCTGCCAGCCTCTCCTTGTATGCTGTGTGCTCCAATCCCCAACTACCTTGATGGCCTTCTGCAGGACTCACTTCAGTATGTCAATGTCTTGTAGTGGGGAGCCCAAAACTGGACACAGACCTTCAGATACAGTCTCACAGTGCCACGCAGGGAGGAATAACTGCTTCTCTGTACCTGCTGGCTACAGCCTTGCTAATAAAGCCCAGGATGCAGTTGGTCTTCATCATGAGGGCACACTGCTGACTCACAGTCAGTGTGTTGCCTACCAGGATGCCCATGTCCTTCTCTACAGAGCTGCTTTCCATTCAGTCAGCCCCCCAACCTGTACTGTTGCACGGGGCTACTGCAGCCCAGATGGAGTTTCTCCAGAAAATCCCTTTGAAATCCCTTTTAACAGCATCCTGTCAGTGTATCAGTGTAGCATTAGCCATCTCAGTCCTCAAAAACCAAAGGTATTTTCCTGCCTTACTTCAACTTGGCTGTCCCCACAAAGCATTCAGCAAGAAAGGACATTTTCCAGGAATATGTGAAGCAAGCACATGACAGACTAAGATAGAAAATTGTATCACTGCACCACTGTTCAACTGAATATTCATAGAAATAGCTGAGGCACTGTCACTGTGCACAAAAAGGAACAGCCAGCAAATAAGTTTTTCACCAAATAAGCATTAGTCCTACCATGCAATTCATCTCAGCACCTGTCAGTATTATTACCCATCGTTTTTTCAGGAAGCGTTGAGTAGCTACCAACACCTGGATTTATATATGCAAAATAATACTGCACATTGGCACAACTTGTAAGGTACTATAGGCATTATGTGCGTGGGCTGGATTCGGGCAATATTAATACATGTGTTTGCACAGCCCATAATAATATAGCCATTTACTCAACCCGGTGTCAGGCCCTATAAAATTTCTCGAGTGTAAGTTTTACTGTTGCCTTTCAGTGACAGAGAGTTTGGAACAGAATATAAAACCAAACCAGATTAGAAGGAATTTCAGAAGCCAGAAACAGTCCTTCCTCTTTTCTTCTCCCACCTTATTATTACAAACATATTTTCCTAATGTCTAAGATGACCCATACAAACGTCCAGAGAAGAAAAATGAAGACAGGTGGCTGGGTAAATCCTAATCCCACAAAATCAGCAGAGGTTTTGCCAAAGACTTTAACAGGACAACGGATTTCTTAGGTTTCTGCCTGGGGTAAACTTCTCCTAGACAGATTCATAAACTCCCACAACAAGCCCCCAGGATTTAAAAGGCACCACAATACAGAGGCAGTTCATACCAACAGGTCCAGAGGAAGAGCTGAGACTCTGACTACATTATCTTCAGAGAAAGAATTAGATTTAATTAAGCATATGCAGTGCATTGGAAGAAAGTAATTTAAGAGCAATACTTACTTGGTTTTAGTTGGTAGTTTCCGTATATAAGATGCTGTTTGAAGCAAAATACCACCAAACATCACTTTAAGCAAAAACCTGTTTGTCCTTAGCAGCAGGGCTAATCCACAGCTCACTAGGAGGAAGAAGATGACACCTGAAATTACATTTCTTCTTTTTTTTTTTAGTCTACATTTGGATGAAGTACATCAGTATGTGCTCAGTAAAACCTTGGACAGAAGAATGATGACTTCTGCTTCTCACTCCATTCGTGCAGCAGTTTCCCACAGGCCCCAGGGGCCCCAAAGATCTTTAAAGTTTAGACTTTGAATACATAAACACTTGATACCAGCTGAAATCAGTAATATTTATCGCTAAGAGAAACATGCCTGACTGCCTAAGATCCAAGTCGTAGGCCTAGGGCCAGCAGATGTCAGAGATGCCAGCGGAGACTCAGTCCAAAGTTTTAAGATAGAGGTAGGTATACACAAACAACGAGAGTCTCTTTCAAGTCACACTGGACTTCTTACAAGCTCATGAATAAACTTCTTAAATATTTTCTTCAGCTGGAGCTTTTGCTCAGCTCCAAGGACACCCGATAGCTTAAGAAGGCTGGAACACATCCCCTGCCTCTAGAATTTACAGAAGGCCTCAGAAAAGGCTGGCTTCACAGCCAGGAGATGGATGGAGCATCCCAGAGAGACAGAAATAAGCACTTTGCTAAGTAGCAAGTGCTTGCAGATTAGGCTTTTCTCATTTTTAAGATTCACAAGTTTCAAGGTGTCCCACAAAAACTCTTATTTCATTGTCAAATATACTGTGAGACCCAAAGAGTAAACTTGTCCTTAGCTTTGCACTTTTCTGTCATTCTAATAAATTAATAAAAATGCATAGAAAAAAATGCTCTTTGCCTGGCCTAACACACAGCAAACAGTAAAACAAAATCGCAACTCCCTGAAAAGAATATCTTACAAAAAAAGGAGACCATAAACACCATTACTGTTTCTAGGCTAGACTAATGGCACTGAGATAAAATACGAGCAGGGACCCATGCGATCCCACTTGCTCAGCTCAAGCTTTTACCAATGTCACGGGTGAATTTGAAGAGTGTATTGATCCACACTGGCTGTCCTTTTTTGTGCAAACATTGCACTGGACAGGGACACACAGAGATCTTAGCTTAAGAATATACAAGGCAGCATCCTTTTCAGCTGCTTATTCAGGGAAAAGGTGTCTGCCACTAAAATGTCATATTGAAACGTCATTCAATGCTTGTAACTAGCTAGGGCAAAAACATGGAGGACTGATTTAAATTTGTGCTGCAGTAATGAGTTGGTTATTTTCAAAATCAAAACCTAACTTACGACTCTTCTCTCAACTGGCAATAAATAGAGTTCATAAAATTACAAAACAGCTTTGGAATCATAATCCAGTTAAATCAGCAGTTACGATGATTCAGATAACTGAAGAATTTTAATTTTAAAAAAAAAAGAAGATAAAAGATATAATAAAACCTTCAATAAAAAGGAGCCTTCTTCGAGACATATCCGATCCTCCACCACCCCCCCCCTTTAAGCGTACTGATTGACAATAATTGTACACTAAAGTCATATAGATTTATCATTGCACCTCCCAAGCTATGAGGTCAATTCTTCTCTCACTAAAGTAAAGAGTGAGAATCCCCTTGCCCTCTGCAATACACTCTCCGCCACTATCAAGGAGGTTTCTGAGCTGAAGCCCCCACAGCAGGTAACGCCGCTGGAAGCAGCATCAGCTCTTGTCAGCTCAAGGGGAGGAAGCAGAAGACAAGCAAGGAGCAGAGCAGAGCTATCAGAAATGCTTCCAATTTTTATCAAACTACCCAGGCTGTGTCTTAACTCCTCCATGCAAGTCAAAGCTGTTCATAGATTTTTCCCGAGTTGGTTATCTGCCTCCCACAGGTAAGCTGCCTGCAGTTACACCACCAGCAGCAATCGATTTGTTAGGCTCAGAGAAAAAGAACAAAAAATCAGAGAAATGTAAAATGCCCCCTACATGGGACAGCAAATTCTAATACTAACTTTTGCAAGACGATTACATAAAAGAAAGTTTTTGTCCACAAAGCAATTTATTAACTTAAAACTCCTGTGAGGTGGATGTCTTCAGCTGGAAGCTGAACCTGAGGCTTGAGAAGTGACCTGTTCAGCATCACGTAGCAGGTCAACATGTTCTACTTCAACATTCCCAAGTCCATAAAGCCTCTGTCTTTGCTTTGCTTTTAGTGAAAACTGAAGGGGAAGAGGGGCCAGCAGCCCTCTGCACAGGCTGAGCTCTGAGCCTCTCATTAGAATAGCACTGGACTAGAATGATTAAAAACGTGGAAGAATTAACAAGTTTTTAAGATATCAGTTGGCATCTAAATTGCTTGTCCAAGTTGATGAATAAAGGACAATAATGTACAACACATGAGAAAAAAAAAAAAAGAAAGCAAAATTCTCTGTGTCTTGGATGATAAATAACCTGTCCTCCTTAAACCAGCCACGCTCCGTTTTGTCCGTGTGGCCTTTGCTGGTTTTTACTGGCAGGCTGGTAGTACCAAAACATTCCCAAAAAAGGGAAAAGAGGAAAGTTCATTTATTAGCCTTTACCCCAAGACAATCCTGTTCAGAGCACAGGCAGCTCCAGCAGAATAGGTACATTTCCAGAGCTCACACCTTGCCAGCACAACCCCTTGCAGGGCAAGAGGAGACAACTGCATTTCTTGCTGCTGCAGCGAGGTAGGGATCGTGCAATGCTGTCTGACTGCCACCGCATGTGGATCGATTCTGCTGGATCAAAATCAGGCTGCGCCCCCTGCTCAAGTTCAACCTTTAAGACATAAACCTACCTGGAAGAGATTACAACAGACACAGAGCAAACTGAAGTCAGCTGATGCCTACAGTCAGGGCACGTGGCTGCTCTGAACCGAGGAGAGGCCGAAGAGCTGAGCCGTACAGCCCCCCCTTGCGCGACCTCCCAGCAATTCCTCACCAGCTATGAGAGATGATAAATCACAGTCTTTCGTCTCAGCTCCCACTAACTTGCCAGGGACAGGAAGGCAAAATGGATAAGGCACTTTGGCGTGAAGGGTGAGAAGATGAGCTGGACAGCCTGCAGATAAAGGGATGGAGAACAGAAAATCGTGCTAAGACCAAGGACATCAGGAGTACCTAGCAGACAGATATCAGTGAGGGAAACAATTCAGAGAGGCCAAAGTAAGTGAAGCCTTCCATGACCCTTTATTTCAACATTACCAAAATTTAACCACAGAGACCACCCTAGCTCCTTGCAGAGTAGTGCATGAAATTCAAGGTCTCAGGCTTTACCTGTAACACAGCAGATGGCCTGAATCCAGAGTAAACTAAGCTCCAGAACAAACACAGTGACCACAACAGGACCTTCTAACATAAGTGATAAAGCTCATCTTTCCGGAAGACAAATCTCTCTTGAAAATAAGATCATAACTGTGGAATGAGCTCCCTCAGAAACTAAGAACAAACACGGTCAACACCATCTTCGTCTCCAATCAAGATAAATATTTTAGAAGTCATCTCTTCTAGAATAGCATGGAAAAAAAAAAACAACGGAAAACTGTTACAAGCAACTCACATACAGAACTCCCTTTTAAGAAAAGATGAGCACATTATCAACAAATGACATGACAGCAGTTTAACACAGCACTGCTAGGACTTCAGATACGTTAGGAATGATGGCATGAGGCAGAATAGAACATATTCAGATGAAATGGAAAGGGAAGAAGCATCAGTAAAATATGGAAAAATAAAAGGGGCCAGAAGGAAACAGGGTATAAAAAAGAATAAATGGTAAAGACTGGAGGAGGATACTGGAGTTACACCTTGGAGCGGATGATCACCTGGCATTAACTGGTGCAGAACCATTGACTGGAACAAGTCAAGGACAGTTTCTGTCAGCTGAGGATTTGACCCTCTACACAGAACCAGACAAGGGCAATCAGACAGCATCCTGCCTGGTTTTCTGGGCGTGTTTTCCCCTCTGTGAAAGTAAAGAGGCAAGACAGGGAGAAAATAAGATGGTCCCATCAATTAAAACAGGAGAAAGAGGCTAAACAGCAAAAAATGGATGAAGAGCAAGAAATAAGAACAAAAAGATGGGGCAAAGACAGGAGAAGAAGAATATAACTACAGGTTAGTGGAATACATTTTATTTATTCATGAGCTCTGTTTTATTATATGTCCTTGGCAGACATCCCATAACTGAAAATTTGCAAGGCAGGGAATGATGCGAGTTTAGAGACTTGAGCCTTGTTTCTAGTCATTAGCCTTGGGCAGGTCTTTTTAATATACGTGCCCCAGCAGAAAGTAAACAAGCTCTTTAAATCAAGAGCCTTTAGACAGGAGGCATACTGCAAACAAATGGGCTTAGCTAGAGAGGGATTCCGGGAGCAAGCATGGCCACAACCTGTTTTCAAGTAACCAAGAGGAAGGATGGGCTGTTAGGAAAGATATTGGCCAGCAGGACAGTCTGCTTCTCACTCTGACCCTAGCTCACATCAGACTCTGCAGAGCATCTGCCTTTCACACGCACCTCTTGTTAACCGGCACTTATTTTACCTGACAGCATGTGGGGCTCAGGTTGCTCAGCTGGGAGGGAGGAGGGACGCAAATAGCAGGCAGCCACGGGAGCAGTGGCAGCAGTCTCTGGCAGTGATCCCAGCACAGAGGCAGGCAATGTGTCCAACACCGGCTTCACTGGGGGCTCAGCCAGAACAAAGAGCACACCTCTGGCAGATGCACAAACGCTGAGCGGGGAAAGCCCGGCTGTCTCCACTTTCCATATGGGTTTAAGGTGCCTCTGCAGCTCAGCTCAGTCACTGCTGAACCTCATTTTGTATTGAGGCTGAACCTAGCCCATGGTCTTGGCACTGAGTATTAATACTTGATTTTACCTTGCCTATAGCTGTAATTCCACAGCTAAAGCTATATCCGTGGGTTAATACTGATTTATCATCTGTTCAGGTTTGTGGTTGTTTTATTCTTCTTGCCCTGGGAAATTTGCTAAGTCTTAGAGAGGATGAGCAAAGAAATGCTTCTCCTTCCGGATCTCTCTGTTTCTACAACGGGCATTTTAGGAGAACATCTGGCCTCACCCGTCTCGGGAGTAATGGGAGGGATCACACGGGAGTTTGCATCACTTCAGCTGAAAACCACTGTTCATTGATTTTCTTTTGCCTGCACTCACAAATAGGAGGTTGCAGGGCTGTTATCATTTCTGTGGGTTGCCTTAGTGTTGAGACTGGTAGCAAGACATAGACATTTAGATGGGGTGTTCAAGGAAGAACGTCTCTTCAAAAAGAGTTTTAATGTCCTCTGCTATGAATACATACAGATTTTTCTTATTTTAAGATCAACTTAAACAAATCTTTCTAGCCTGTATAAAGAAGGTCTAACAGACAAAGTAAAGGACTGAGACCTGGGAAGTTTGGATACCATTTCTGGACCTTTCCCACTCTTCAATTCCTGTAATTGAAAAAAAAAATTGAAATAATGATACTTAACCTCTTCATAAGAACTGCTTTGGAATCTGTAAACAACAAGTACCACATAAAAGCTAGGTATGATTACTGTCAAAGTTATTTTATCATAATTTAGCTACCTACCTATATACAAATAAGTTACACAATTTCAGAACATAAAACCATCTTTGTCTACCCACTGTGCTACCTCAGCAGAAGTTCAGATACAGAAACCAAGAAGTTTTTTCCTTATTAGCCGATTATCTTCCACTCCCCCAAGTACTACCTTTTCGAGCAGTGAAATCTGAATAAGTAGAAGGCAACAAGGAGAGGACACAGTTCTCTATAAAAAACCTTCCATCTCATCAGAAGTGATTACTGGTTTCAGCCCTGCTGCAATGGGCACCTTCCCCCCAGCAGCAGATAACTAACACACCCTGCAAAGCCAAAAAGCCACCCACCTTGGCTTCCTACTGAGCTTAGGACATCAACACTGATCAAATCCTACCGATACAGTGGGTGATTTAACCCTAACTGCTTTGAGCAGAGAAGGGTTTTGGAAAATGCTGCGCTTGTGACCAAGGAAAATAAGAACGCATGGCCTGGGACATGCCTCTGAAAGTGGGACCTTCCCAAGGTGTCCCAAGTCGGACACCCAGACTTTGGCTCACACATACCTTCTGAAAGTCCTGGCTCGTGTACAAAGCACCTCCTCTGTTCTCTTAGGATGTTAGCCTGAGTACCTTATGCCATCTATTGGTCTAGACCAGCGACGGATGCTCGGAAGAGAACTTTAATTCTGGGAAAGCGACTGTGTTCAAAGGGATCTGTTGGTAGATCTGTAAATTCTGCTAATGGAATCGATACACTGCCACTGCTCAGATCTTGAGGTCTACCTTCCCCAGCAGATACTCTTGAGTTCAGATCCCAGAATAACCAGCAGTTGTGCTTTGCATTAGGCAAAAAGAGAAATAGTATTGACTCAGGGCTATCTCACTGGCAAGAAAATCCAGAAAATGAGCAGTGAGGATGTTCACTGTCTTTCAGAAGAATGTAGGAAAAGTCTTCATTATAAAAAGAGAAAGCCCCTTCAAAATCCACCTGGAACTAAAATCAATCGAGGAAATTATCCCCAACTTAGGAAGTCTACTTTACATCGGCCATGCAGAGAGAAGAGCCTTCTCCCACATTTCTTCAGCCATAGAGGCTACCGTAGCGATGCACGGCTGTTTAAATCTAGTTTACTTTTAATCTAAATGTGTTTTTAAAAGGCAAGGCAGAGCTCTGCAATGCGAAAGGGATTCAGAGACATCTCTATTGATCTGCTCCCGCATAAGCCATTAGAAAGCAGCCGCGAAGAAGTGGGCTGGAAAACCGCGGGGCGGCCCCGGCAGCGCCCCGTCCCCTCCGCGGGGGCCGAAGGGGTCCCGCCGCCTCCCCGGAGCCGCCTCCTTTCGGGGGAACGGGTGGAGAGGGGCTGCAAGTCCCGAGCCGGAGCGTTCAGGGCAAGACTTCGGCGGAGCAACGAAGCCCGCCGGGGCTCCCCCAGCACCCCCCACCCTCCTCTTCCTCCTCCTCCTCCTCCTCCTCCCCCGGCTGTTCGCCCCGCAAAACGCAAGGAGAAGCCGTCGCACCTCCGGCGCCGCGCCGGGCCGAGCCCTGCCGGGCTGCACGCCCGCTCCCCCCCCGGCCGCGAAGCCGCCGGCCCCGGGGCCCCCCGCCGCGGCGGGGAGCGCGGCCGCGGGCCGGGGCGCGGCGGGAGGGGAGGGGAGGGCGGCGCTGCCTACCTGGAGCTGCGGGACGCCGCCGCCGCCGGCCCCGCCGCGATCCCGGCACCGCGGGGCCGCACCGAGCGGGGAGGGGAAGGAAGACGGCGGCGGGGCGGGCTCAGGCGCGTCCCCACCCCGGCCTCGGGCATCCCCCGGCCCCCGCCCCAGCGCCCCGAGGGACCGGCGCTGTCCCGGCGGGGCTGCCTCCGCCCCGGGGGTCCCCGCGCCGCCCCCGGGGGTTCCGCTCATGGCCGGGCGGCCGCGCTCAGTGCTCCCTAGAAGTCCCGCTCCGCGCCCGGGGGATCCTGCCCCGTGGCCCCGGGGGTTCCCTCTCTCCTCCCGGAGAGTTCCCGCACTTTGCCTGGGATTCCCGCACCGCACCCGCGGGGTCTCGCACCTCGCCCGGAGAGTCCCGCTCGGCGTCCGGGGGCTGTCCCGCACCCACCCGGGCCCCGTCCCCGCAGCACGCGTGGGGACCCTGCTGCGCCGCTCCCTCCCGCAGCCACCTACCAGGCAGCAGCGGGCAGCCCCCCTCTCGCACGGCCCCGAGCAGGGCGCGGGGAGAGGGGCAGCCCGCCGCGGAGGGGGTCGCTGCCAGGCTGGGCCGTCGGGGCCGGGCGGGACGCGGCCTCCTCCTGCCCCGGGGCTGCGGCAGCGCCGCGGGTCCCCGCGAACTGGGCTGCTCGGCTTTTACCTTCGCGCTTTTGTGCAGCGACGGCGCCAAGTACCACGCAGATAATGACAAGGCGAGGGGGGATTGATCTGCTATTGATTCTCTACCGCTGATTTGCTGAAGTGGCAAATAGGCGGCTTTATTTGCCGGCTCTACGGCGTGAGATGCGGAGCGTCCCCCCACACGCTGCAGAGGGAACTGATCGCTCCTCCGTATTATGCCCCAAAGTAGTTGGCCGTACCAGGGCTCATTTCTGCCTTAGTCAAAGGCAGAGGGGAATGGGAAGCCAGGCCAGCTCCGAGCACAACTGCAAAGCGCGCCCGCGCCAGCCTTCGGGAACGGAACATTTTGGCAATTGCGTTGGGACGGTTTTGAAAAATGCCAAAGAGGAACGTGGAGGTTTATTCCTTCATTACAAAATTTGACACAAAGATAAGTATTTTCTGCCCTTTTGGCAAACTTTTTCGAACTTTTCATTTAAAAAGTCCTCTAAACCGTCCACATGATCATAACCGACTGCAGGATTTGGAAAAAAAAAATCTGCTTAGTAACTATTTCTACCATTTTTTTTTTCTAATCAATCTTCCCTTGAAAAAAAATCATGCACAAGTGTTGCAAAAAATTATCCTCTGATTCTTCTCTGGTTTTGGTTGGTTTTTTGGTTTGTTTTTGGATATTTTTTGGGATGGGGGTGGGGGTGTGTTTAGAATTCATTACATGTTTTAAGCAAAAGTATTCAACACCCCTTGCTGTAGAGTCAACATAAATACTCACCATGCTGTTGTGTTCCTTGTAATAATTTTGAAGTCTTACAAGCATCCGCAGCTGTAGAGACTGAGGAGAGTGGAGATCCTAAGACAATATATTTCTCTCTGATTGTGTTTACTGGTATTCCCTTAAGTTACCAATGCTGTGTAAAAAGGTTATTTTTCCTACGAGTTATGGTGTATAATTGCATTAGTTGCGGTGTTTATCACCTTCCTGTTTCTTTAATCACAAAAGTTTTAATCTCTGCAGGATATGTCTTGTCCAGATATCACATGAACCCTTTTTGCACAACAATCTGCATTTCTGCGACATGGGTGGTTTTTTTTTTCCAGAAATATAACTAACCAGCAGTAATATTAATATCAAAAGTAATGGCCTGCACAGAATGACATTTCATTAAAGAAAGTTTGTGAGAAAGCAAGGGATTGACTGCAGAGTGAATTTCTCAGAACTACCCAAATCCAGAATGTGAACAGAATACTTCCTGAAGACAAATGAGGTCATCTTAGTGGGTCATTTGGAGATTTCAGCATAAAATTTGGAAGAGCCTGCAGAAATATTGTCACTGACTTTGGGAATGATACTGCAGCACAGCAGCCCATCAGACGGTTACACAACCTAAGTCATCGCAGGGGAGAATGTGAGATGCTGGAAATTGCTCAGGAAGGTGAGAGGCAGCTGCCTGGGCAGCAAGGACTCATACATTTCTGTAACACCCCATGAGATCTGTCATGACAAAGCAGGATATGGTGGGCTCAATGCTCAGGTCAACATGCCAAGTGACCCTGGTGACCCTTAGCCACTGTTGTGGCCACTGGATATGTCCCATGGTCCTGGTCTGCATGGCATGGAGGGCAGAAATGTGCTGTCTTGGCTTCTCACCGAGCATTATCGTAACTTGCAGCTCCTTACATCAGCATGATCTTGCATTGCTCTTTTCTGGACAACAGACCCAGTCCCTTGGGGGCAGCACATTTGGAAATGTCAGTTCTCTCCTCCCAGTGTTCTGCAGACCCAGACGTCTTCTCTTTTTCATCTGCAGCAAGAAATATCACAAGACTTCGGAATTGCATTTATTTTTGTATTTGATGCATCAAGGTTTCCTTTCACATAGCAGTGTCTGAGCACTGAGCTGTCTGAAGGAACATCTTCCCTTACAAAGCAGTTTTTCATGTGCTTCTACTAAAACACAGCAACTCTCCTGAGCTGTGATCATGCTTTTGCACGGAGGGCTGGCTTGAGGTTTCTGGCAGGTTTTTGCATCTTCATTTGAAAACATGCCCTGGAATTTGCTTGACGCATTCATCTGGAAAAGGAGAGAGGTCATTTCTAGCTTCCTGATGCAGGAAAACTTACTGGCAGCTGTTTATGGTGGGCACGAGCTTAGCTGCTGGCAGTGGGGAAAAGAGACAAAAGGACATCTAGGCTGTAACACCATCATCTTCATTGCACCAAAGTGGATTATAATATTGCAAAATGGTGTTAAATGTTGCTCACCGGCTTAAAAGGATTGTGAGATGAAGACTGTTAGGGAAAGTGGTATATTATAAGGCTGGCTCACAGTATCTTGCACTCTAGTCAAAGGTCAACCAGAAATATTTGTATTCTGGAACAAATCATTACAAATTGTCCAGACTAGTTTTTACAAATATTAACTCCTTCCAAGCTGCTGGTAATAAGTTAACTCAAGACAAAACTGTTGTTTTAAATCCCTCCTAACATGAGAAGATTTTCACCAGTGGAGTGAATGGAGTGTTAAGTTTGCACTAGTGAACATATGGCTCCATCGGAAGGGATTGTGATGCCCCATAAAATAGCTTACATCCTTTTTATGGCTCTCTAAAGCATGCAGTGATCCTATCCAAAGTCAAGCTGCCACTGGCTAATCTAAACTGGAAACAATGTCCTGAGCACTGCTGTGCATGAGTTTGTTGTGTTTGTGTAATGCTGCCATCCCTAGGGGCTGGCCATTTCCCCCCTATTTGTTTTCTTCCCTGAATTGCCTTCATTCAACCAAACCCTGTCAGCAGTTACACCAGGGGCACCCTATTATAGGCAAATGGACTCAATGTTCTTCCTCCACAAACACTCATAATTTAAACTGCACAGCTGTGGGGCAAAGTGGGAGTAACTCTGCCTTAGGTACTTTCTTGGGGAGAAAAGAAAAAAAAAAAACAAAAAGGCAATTAGAATGGCCATTCTTCTGTCAGCGAGAGCTGAATCTGCTCTGCTCTGCCTGCTGCAACCCCACCCGCTCCAGTCCGCAGGAGGGCATGTGGGACAGGGACTGCAACACCACTTCCAGTCCCTGCAGTACTTGCTGATGGCCACCACACCAGCGAGCACAGGGAGTTGTCACTTGCTGTATCATTGTATTTCCCAGTGCAGGACTCTGGGTTTCATTTGCACCCTGGTTGGATGCAAATTGTCTCATTCAATTGAGTTTTACATGGGGTTTGCACTACATCCACAGAGGCTTAGTGCTCCCTCTCATACAAATCAGAGGAACTACTGTTGTAATATTATGTTTTTACATAGTGACCAGTGAGAGGCAGATGGGAAACAGAGCGCTTCTGTACTTGCTTTTGTGTTCCCAGTCTGGGGACTGCCAATGCTCGATTTAAGAAAATCAGTAGGAATTTACACCTTTTGTTGTTCAGTTCAGGAAGACAAACTTTCTTTGTAAATGATAGGGTCCCTCCTTAATTAGCCCAACAAATTAACTTCACATAATACAACACAGCACCTTCAATTCACTAAAGAGCACATTTCTAATGATAACAAAGTATTACCAAGAGAAAGTTAAAGAGTTTTAAAGGGTTTGTGAGGCAGCACAATCCGGTAACTTGAGGCAACACCACATCTGCTGCAGAACCAGGGACAGAACTTAGAGCTCCAGAGTTTTTTACTGATTTTTTTTTTTTAATGCTGAGTTTGGTAGTAAAGTATGAGTATTCAGAGGAGAATACTCCTAGCATTTGAATTTAAAAGCATCTGTAAAGATTTCTAGGAACATGTGAACCATACCAGATCTTCAGTCAAGCAGAAGGAAAGAAATTTATCAGTGCCAGCTACTCACTGGTTACTGGGCTATCAACACATTTCTTAGGAAAAGAAGTCAAATGTACATGTGCATTAAGCATATTCCATTTCTGGAAAGTATGTTTGCCATTTATTCTGAAAACATATTAATACAGAAGCTTGTTTAATAGAAGATGATGGACGGCAAGTTACTGAACTGTTCACTGAGATAGGTAGGAAATGCCTGGTACCTTTCCTAACTCAAACTAATCTGAAATTATAATGTGACCTGTAGCAGAATAGGCCTAAAGCAGAGCCTTGGAAGCGCAATATATAAATGATAACTCATGTGGAAATGCTGAATGCAGCAGTTATTGTTACACAGGCTACTAATACAGTAATTACACATTGGATATATGATCTGGCTTGCCTGGCACAGCTGAATTCTTACTTATGACAAATACACTGGGCTCTACAGTGCTACGCTTTTTAAAAAGAATTAACGGGTAATCATAGTGAGGTAAAAGAAGACAGGGTCTTTCAGTGGGAAAAGCATGCCCGTAAAGAATGGTAAAGAAGGATTTTATGTAATCTTTTCATCTCCTCTACAAGTTCATAGAGGATTTTTTTTCTCCTTAGGAAGATGAAGTAGAAGAAGGTTGAGGCCTTCTTTCTTCAACCTTTCACTTCCCTTTATTTCTTCTTTGCTATATTGCCTTTTGGTTTTAGACTCTATTACTATTCAGTGTTACTAAGGTAGTCCCTTAGGAACCTCAGTCCAGGCACACAACTTAATTTGGGTAGATGTGATACAATCAAGCACAAAGGAAGAAATCCTAAAGACTGAATAAGACAAACAGGGCTATAGAAGAAACTGAAAATCAGGGTTTGGAAGGGAAGGTGACACTAAAATAATTGGAACAATATTAAAGCTATAGCAGTGTTTCAGTTTGCTTATCTGACACTTTTAAACCTTATTTCTTCTATTTCTGTTCAAATCTACAATACTTTTTCTTCTAGTTCTAGTTTCTTTTCTTTCCTTTTGGGGATTTGTCCTTACTTTGCACGCTGTCCAGCTCTGAAGACCTTGACATGTCCATTTCTCTGACTTGCCATCAGTCACCAGCTGTGTGGGTGAAAGATAGAATTGCAAAGATTTCCTTCAACACTTAAGATAAAAATGGGCCAGGAATCAATATTGCTACAGGGACATATAGCACTGATTATTGAGATGTAAGAGTATTTACATCTGAAAGCATTCCATCATGCTCTTCTCATGAATAATGAATGAAGTCATGGCATTCTTGTGGGTCTGGGTTAGCCAAATAAAATCTTTGGAGCATATGAAGGGACTGCTACATCTTCATTACCACCCTGTGTTTACTTAATGTGTTCTGGAAGAAAATAGAGCACTAAAAGCTAAGAACTCTGTCCACATTTTGGAAAGTTTCCATTCTGAATAATCTATAGGTGCAGACCATTGACATAATTACTATATAAGCTCCAAAGAGGGTCAATACAGAAGTCTTTCAGCTCTAGAGATACTGCATTTTAGTAAAACAGTATGAAGTTCACCCATTTGTGTCCATTCAAAGGTTAGATCTTCAGTCTAAGATAATCAGTTAGGACCTTCTTCTGTCAGTGACAAGTGATTTACACTATGTATCTTAGACACACATCTGATAAGAAGAATTGCTTCTTTGGGGGTGATCATTTGCGTCTGACTGACTACAGGAAAAGCTTAAACCTAATGGCTTAGGCTAAAAACCTAAAATCAAAGGACTAAAAGTAATTTAATTGCATTCTATGTGGTTAAAGAATAAGGAAATCTCTTTCTGGTTAAGACAAAGGATATTTACATGATTATTTTTCTGTGGTTTAGCAGTTATGGAAAAAGCACTGACCAAAATGGCAGCATCAACGAAATGGCTGCACAGCCTATTGCAAATGAGACACTAGCACGTTCTCAGTGATACAACCAAGAAGAAACATTGATGTTTGAGAAGGAATGCTTGTTCTGCCTTCAAAAGAATTGATAACTGTCCCCATCACTACATCGATAAACTGGCTAAAAACTTAGATATTGAGTGGAGAAAGTGGATGAAATGGGGTGTTCTACCCTGCTTTGCTATCGACTGTAAAGCCTTGCTTTGCCAAAGTCTTCTTTGGTTGCTATCTAATTTTCTGTCAAACAGCAACATATTCTGTTGCATTATGCTCTGTATGATCCAGAGTCTCCCCAAAAACCTCCCTGAACCCAGAATATTAACATCTTTGAAACCCCAGCTTAGAACTAATATCAGGTCCAGTGTCCAGCAAAGAATGATTAAGCAGGACACAGGCTGTACTAGCAATTAATAGTGCACATGACTGGCTTACTTTTCTCACTGCACCTACCTTTTTTGGGGGGTTCTCTACCCCTTCCAGAATTTTTTTGAATGTAAGCAAGCTATATTTCATATAGCTGTTTAAACAGGGCGTCTCACATGATACAAATTTGTGCTGCTTAAGGGTGGGACCCATTTCACATCCAGCAGTTCAAATGCAGCAAGGAGATATGCCTTTTGCTGAATCCATCTGCTCGGAATTTTTACTAGAAAGAATAGAGAAAGATGTTATTAAGGTAATTGGTCACAGCATGGCTATGAGCCATCAACATAACATGACCATAAAAAACCCAAGGTATTTTCAGTAGAGATAGAGAAACATTCATATCATTATATATGGTGCTGGTGAAACCTCACCTATATTCACTTCTGATCATCCATATCACAGAAAAATACACTGCAAAGATGTTCAGAAGAATAGAGAGTCAAGTGTAAGAGATGGGACAAGAAAGACTAGGATGCTTCAGTCCACAAAATGAAGAGCAACAGTGAGTATGAGTTCTTCTTTTGAAAATGAGAAATAAAACCAGGAGATGAATAAGAGTAATTTAGGCTCGAGAGCTGTACTGGTACAAGAACAAATCAATATAAACTGCTCAAGAACACAATCTGGATAAAATTTAGAACATTTCTAAATGTCAAGGAAATAAAAATCTGGAACATTCTTGCATTAAAGAGTTTGAGAGGGCAACAAATTTGATGGTTCTTGGAGTGGGTTTTAATCAGCTGATGAAAGTGATTGTATAGAGGATTGCCTGCAGTAGTGGGCTACTAAGTACATGGATTTATGGACTCATTAACCTCTTCCCAGTCCTGAAAATTTTAAGGCTAGCACTGCAAACAAGCGTAGAAAAACCTCCAAATTAAAGTAGCAGCACTTAACATTTGCACAAAAGAAGCTGTGAATAGTTACCCAGATCAAAAGCCCTTTTAGTGCTATATCCATTTTCTTACAGTGATTAGATTCAGGCACTTTAAGAACTGCTTCCTTCAGAAACAAACATCTATTTATATGCCCAGTTTGAATGTGGAAACACTAGATGAACACAGATGCAAGCAATGCATCTGATGAGGCTGGGCTTACCAAAGTAAAAACA
Organism: Phalacrocorax aristotelis; assembly: GCF_949628215.1. NCBI lineage: Eukaryota > Metazoa > Chordata > Aves > Suliformes > Phalacrocoracidae > Phalacrocorax > Phalacrocorax aristotelis. Next base: position 12,663,412 of record NC_134278.1, read on the forward strand.
GGTGGGCCAATTATAAATCAGCTATGGAGCAACCCGATTGCTCAATGGAAAGATATATGAATCCCACAGTAAGCTTATGTTTAATGGTACTGTAGTACTCCCTTGTACAAATGGAATAAATAGTACAGAACTCAGTAAAATATTTGTCTGGATGAATTATGAGGGTCCTAACACAGTGTCAAAACATGAGCTTTCTGACCCCTACAGGTGTACAAAAATTTTTTGGATGATCCTAGAACACTTGGATTTTTCCCAATATCTGAAAAAATATGATGTAAATTTGGGGTTTTCCTGTGCAGGGACAGGAGTTGGACTTGATGATCCTTGTGGGTCCCTTCCAACTCAGAATATTCTATGATCTGAGTTAAAGAAGTTAACAGAATCTGTTATTTTATTAATACTTTCTTGAACACCAGCCACTGTTCATTGCCTTGCAAGGGGAAAATCAACACTCAGTGCCTTAAGGAGCTGAAGACATTCAAAGCACATAGTGCTTTCTCAAAAGAAAATCAACTTAACATCAGCATTGCTTCCCAGTCCTGTGCTATAAAGAGATTGCAAAGGAGTTTAAAGCAAACTGCTTTGCAAACATACAGGATTCACTTACTATTCATAGGAGCTCTAAAAGCAGTCCTGGGACATCTACTGGACTAATATGCAATATTATCAGGCTGACAGTTTTAAAAGCTGCATCACCACTCCTATACAGACGTCAGAATGCTGCTCTTCAATTTAAAAATAACATTGAAACAGGATCCCATCAACTTCTGTAAAATTAAATCATATTGCTAAGTCTAACATAATTTTATTCTCAGGCTGTAGTAGTCTTGCCTCTAATATGCATAAGAACTAGAATAGGGTGTTTATATGTTGTTTATGGTATGGCAATTTTATTACAAAAAAGAGTTGAACCACTACTTCCCAATTTTTCCCCATTTTTCTCCTGCTTGGCTTGCTCTTGCTGGGCAATATCACAGGCTCGGGCTTGCAAATGGACATGCAAGTTCAGCACAGTAACATAGTAGTTTTAGAAACAGACAAGGATATGAAGCATCTAAACCACAATCTTCAGAAGGCTTCTCTAGTACTTACATGCCATGCTCAAATTACATTTTACAGATGCCTCACTTGGGCATTCTGACTTCAGCATGTCATCTAAGTTCAAGAGAGGAGTAAGTCATGCTCCCTACTACTCAAGGTTGCAAATCCTGCCTGTCTCTGCAATAACTGGCAGAAGTAGTCAAAATATCTACTGTGCTAAAAAATGTAGAGTTTGACAATCTGTTATCAGTAGCAGTGTACCATCTCCATACACAGTCCTGCCCATGCCAAAACAACCCGCCTCCTCTCCCCCGTCTGGTTGTGTCAGCACTGATTTAGGAGAACTGCAAAAATACATGTTTTCTTCTAATGGTGGTGCAGTCAGCCAATTCAGTACACAGCATAGCCCCATAAGTAGTTGAAACGGTATTCCTATGTGGGCAGCACCTTGCTGCATGAACACAGAAAGGTCTACCAGAGCCAAGTAGGGAGGAAGTTAAGGCAATTTTGCCACTGCGGGCAATGCATAGTCAAAACTTAGGCTACACTGAAAGGAGCCAAATAAGCTAATACACAAGTGTTTTCATTAAGCTGCACTAAAAGCACTCCTGAACTCTTCAAGAAGCTCTAAATCTACATCCCTTCTACAACCTAAATGATGAAATTACAGCCAGGACAAGTTCAGAGCTAAATCATGGGTCACATAACACCAGGCTTGTCTTAATTGGCCTTCACTGATTTCAAAAGGACAATTCCTAGTTTCCTGTGATAAGAGTAAGATCATAATCAAATATTCAATTGTTTGATAAATTGGGGTTTTTAAGAACTGATTTCTGCTGCTTCTTTTGAAACAGAGGCAAAAAGAACTGCTGGCATTTTCAGTAGAAAATATTGAGATTTTACGTGAAATCAGTAAGGGTCAATTTATGATTATTTTTATTAGACTCAAATTCTGAAATCCTAGTGAATAAGTGTTTTCTATCAGCAAAGTTAAAATAAGAACAAAACTTAACATATAAGTCAAGGTCAAATCAAAATGGGATGACTTACACCCCCTCATCTATCCTGGGATTTCAGCATCACCCTGACTCTTTCAGTTGTAATTGTAATTACTGTAGAGTAATTCCTTTTGGCAAGATGACATTGGTATCTATATTAAAAATTGCCATGACTTACTGCCAAACTACTAAGTGTCCATGCAAGTCTGAAATTATTAGTACTGGCATACTGTTATCAGCTACCATGGCACCTCGTGGAAGTTGTGTTTCAGTTGCTGAATATCTCCTGTTCTTGCCATGCAACATCTTCCAGGATGTGGGACAGATTTTTATCCATTGAGACACCAGAGTACGTTGCAGATGGGGAAGTCTGGCAGGGGAATTTGGCCTACTGTGAAGAGCAGTGAGATAAGACATTTAGTCGATAATCTCCAAATGACACCCCAGAACCTCAAGAGGTTTCAGCCCAACATCAAAGCAAGCTGAAAAGAAGCCCTTAGATTCTTCTAGACTGAATATCTTCTGAATTCTTCTTTACAAACTGAAGCTCAGTACCTCTGAACTTTCTTTTCTGCTAAGTATTTATTTCTGCTCTTTATCTCTATTTGGGAATAAAACAAATGCCAGACTTATTACCAGGGCATAATGCTATTTTTTTGACTGGAACTGATGAATGTTCAACGGCATTTATTGTGGAATCAGTAGAAGTATATGAAACACAAAAAAGATGTGAGCAGTATCTCTTTATGCCACAAACTTCTCTCTTCCCTGTAAAAAACTTAATCTAGGACCAATTTTCCCTTTAGTTACTCAAAGGCAGTATAAATCTAGATTGATTATATTTAAAACAATGCAGCTACAGTAAAACACAAGTGATCTTCCACACTGCTATGACCTTTCCGGTTCACATGTTCTGCAGTGTATGAGCAGTTCACAAACTTTTTTTGTGACTTGCCTAACAGTACCATGAAACATTATTAACCCTGTCTTAAAAATAGGCGATGTAGCTATAGATGTTTAATGAGACTTCCAAGATCACATAGGAACTCTGAAGCAGGCAGACCTGGTCTCAGTATAGTGATCAAATTCAGTGCAATGATTCCAGTTTTGTCTCATTCCTCAAGATATAAGGGGGAAAAATGGAAAGGGAGTTTGGAAGAGGCAGCATGGCTTTTCTTTAGCATGGTCTTTTCAGCAGACTGATGTGGAGTTGAACTGGAGGTTAAGCCCATTTTGCTTTTCCTCTCTGGCCTCATTCATAGGGTAGTCTCCATATGCAAAAGACTGACTGGTTCCTTACACAATCCATTGCACAAGGTGGGGATATTCGTAGAATCATAGACTGGTTTGGGTTGGAAGGGACCTTAAAGATCATCTAGTTCCAACCCCCCTGCCATGGGCAAGGACACCTTCCACTAGACCAGGTTGCTCAAAGACCCATCCAACATGGCCCTGAACACTTCCAGGGATGGGGCATCCACAGATTCTCTGGGCAACCTGTTCCAGTGCCTCACCAACCTCAGAGTGAAGAATTTCTTCCTCATGTCTAATCTAAGTTGACCCTCTTTCAGTCTAAACCCATTGCCCCTTGTCCTATCACTACATGACCTTGTGAAAAGTCCCTCTCCAGCTTTCTTATAAGCCCCCTTTAAGTACTGGAAGGCTGCTGTAAGGTCTCCCTGCAGCCTTCTCTTCTCCAAGTTGAACAACCCCAAGTCTCTCAGACTGTCCTCATAGCAGAGATGCTCCAGCCTCTGATCACCTTCATGGCCTTCCTCTGGACTTGCTCCAACAGGTCCATGTCCTTCCTGTGCTGAGGGCTCCAGAGCTGGATGCAGGCCTCCAGGTGGGCTCTCACCAGAGCGGAGCAGAGGGGCAGAATCACCTCCCTCAACCTGCTGGCCATGCTGCTTTTGATGCAGCCCAGGATGCAGTTGGCTTTCTGGGCTGCAAGCACACATTGATGGGTCATGTTGAGCTCCTCATCAACCAATATCTCCAAGTCCTTCTCCTCAGGGCTGCTTTCAATTCATTCTCTGCCAGCCTATATTTGTGCTTGGGATTGCCCAAACCTGTGTGCAGGACCTTGCACTTGGCCTTGGTGAATTCCATGAGGTTCACACAGGCCCACCTCTCAAGCCTGTCAAGGTCCCTCTAGATGGCATCCCTTCCCTCCAGTGTGCCAACTGCACCAGACCTTATCCATATCTTTCATGGTCCTGCATAAAGGCCATCCATGTTTTGGCTCTTTATAACTAGAATCTGTTTCCACAGAAAAAAAAAATCTGGCAAAAAGCCAGAGTTGCCCCCTAACCATTATGAAAAGTGCTGAGACCTTTAACTGAATGCTGGATGGCTGCCAGTTCTGGGGAGAGGAGACGTCTCATCCGAATTTGAACTTATCTTCTTCCCCACAGGCAATATGGATCGCTCTCAGCAGAGCAATGCAGATAAACACTGATGCAATTGAATACACTTCCAAATTTGAAAATAAATCAATCAAAATGAGTTTTTCACTGTTTACAGTGTGCTGGGAACACAACAACCTCATCCTCCAAACTTTGAAAGCCTAATCCAAAGCTCACTGAAATCAGAGAGGATCAGACTGTTGTTCATTCAAGACTGCAGCATTAAACCTTAGAGACTTCAATAAACAAGCATAAAACTGTATTTAAATAAATTACAGTTAGACTTACAAGTTAAATTTTATGAAGATAACTCTGGGAAGATTACTCTTCCCTCGGTTTATATTGCTTCATTTTGACTGCTAATAAGATGCTGTGTGGAATTACTAGAACAGTTATTTCACACAGTGGAATTTGATGGAAGGAATCTGTTTATTTGCTGAAGACGACATACTATTTTCACTTGCTGTCTCTATTGTTACAAAGTCTAATTAGCATTGGTGCATGGTTTTGCACCAAAGAAAACTTCCTTCCTTCTTACAACTCCAAAGACTGACTTACTAGGTAAGTAAATGATATTGCAAGATCTCAAAGACTTTACATAGAGAGAGAAAAGATAGGATTCCAAGTCAGTGAAATAGTGAGTGTAAATCCAGAGAAGTATTGGAAGTTACTGAAGAAAAATCTATGTCTGAGGAGAAGGCTGGCTTCTGAGCATAGGCCTGTGTTTCAGGTTCTTCAGCATCGCAGGAGGATTGTAACGGAAGATGAGCCAAAAATACAAAAGGATTAGATCTGTGCGACCCATCTGCATGACAGGGGTTAGTTTATGTGTCCATTACTTTGAGGGATATAAATGTGCAGTAGCATCTTCAAATACAGACAAAAGAGAGAATGGGAGGGAAGAGTAAAATGTGTTTGTCTATATTTGAAATAGAACTAGATCACAGATTGTATTTTCAATTTAAGAACAAGTAATTCTTTCCTTGTTTATTACAGTTGTCAAGTAACCATATATAACTACATATAGACAAAGGCAGGGTTGTACAGGGGCAGCAATTATTAATGGACATTCTGAATGATAAATAAAGAGCTAGCTCAGAAACGGTATTCATTGCACACAGATGTCTGGACCATGGGCAGATGTCTTAAATTGTCTACACAAAGCGCTTTTGTGCTATCACAGTAATCTAAATTGCTTTGCATTTGCTTCCAGACATTTCCACAGACTGTTCTCCACCGCACATAAATCCCTATTCTCAAATTCTAGCTGGACTTCAAGGGCCAAATTACTTCCTGGTGTAACTCTTTCACTTAATTTGGCTCGGTTTTATTGATGCAGACAAACTTTGAGAATGGCATTCTCGATTTTATGAGATCTTGTACATAACTCCATAGGTTATGGTCCTGGTTGAGGGGAGGGCATCCGCTGCTCTTACACTGCCGCGCTGAAGGAGGTGATGCTCAGAAAGCATGAGTAGGGAGAAGGTGGGACGGAGGCATGGCTTCATGTATGCTCTATGTGCAAAACACGATGCACTTCACGAGAAAAAATAGTCATGATCGACACTCTTGGGGGGAGGCATGTTTCAAATGTCCTGCTGTACCCGATTCAGAGAAGAAAGGGCTAACATAGCACGCTTCATAAAGCTTTAACTAGGGATATTTGTCCTTTTAAATGTGCCAGTCCCTGGTTTAATCTGTGAATTGTCAGCTGACAATCATCATACCTAGTGCCTCTGAAGATGGGGGAGGCCAAAGAAAAACATCCATAACTCTGAGACAGACGGTTTCCCAACTCTCTGGGGATCTTAGCTCTACTGTTCTCCCATAGCAGGACTGTGCCTAACTGAAAATCAAGTCAGCAGTGATTTAGGAAATCACTCGTATCCCCAGAGGAGGCATATCTTGCAGCAGAGACAGCCCAGCATAAGTTGCTGAGTTTTAGTTAATGGCCTCGTTCTATCTAATGTGTCTCCTCTTGCAGATATCACTTACAGATGAACTGTGTTCTCTGTCTCCCTGGGTTTTTTTACATGGAAAATATTTGAATTGGGCTATCACATAAACACACTGTCTAGGAACAGATTCATGGGAAGAGGAGGAAACAGAGTAAGACAGATAAAGTAGTTGATTGAATATCTATTATTCTGCATTGCAACCCTGTGAAGAAAATGAGTAATGCACTTGCTTGTGGACATTTTACAAGGGCCACTTTATAAGGGTGAGACTGTAAAATTTCTCTTGGTTTTATTATTCCTGTTAGCATAGAATTATCTATTACCGAATCCTAGAGAAACTATGATTTGACTTTATCATGCATTTTTGCACAGAGCTTTCAAGGTACGCTTGATCGATTATAGCTATATTAGATTGCAAAGACCTTCTTGTCTTCGTCCAAGTGTCATGGCACTGCATGACCTGACCCTACTGCCCCGTCACTGCTTGCTGTGGGTGAATTACCAGTTACCAGCTGAAAGGCTGGTGACATCAGGATATGCTGATATCGGCACATGCTTCCACATAGTAGTTAGCCTGAAGGAGTGCATAATACTACATAATTTCTTCCTCTTCTTGCCCTGATACTGACTGAAAGGCCCAGAAAGAAAATTTTATCTGACATCTTGGACATTCTTGCCCTAGAGTTTTGAGTAAAGTCTTTTAGATTTCAGTGTTCTTTAGATATTAAAATTGTGACAGACAAGATTTCTTCTTGCTTTTTAGTAAAGTCAGCTTGTAATTCAGGTTTAACTGGATAGAAATAATTTCAGATTTATTTGTGTTATTCTATTGCCCAGAATCATAATTACAGTGCAAGACAACATGTGCTGCATACCACACCCCCACACCCCCCCCCCAAAAAAAAGAAAACAACCCAAAAAAACCCCACAACAACCCAGAAACATAAAAGTATCTAGGAATTCATCTACAGTTGATTGGTAAAAACAGAAAAGGAAGGAAACAAGCAAACAGTGACTGTGTGAGTAAGCGAGATGGGTAATGCCTTCAGTATCCCTGTGATAAGCTGTAGCAGGACTACTGCAGTTCTGAGTGCATTCCAGTATGGTTGCCAGCCATCGTGATCCTGTTTAAACTGCAAAAAGTGAATATGACACCTCCAGGATGCCACTTTGCCCCATAACCTCAGCCTGCGTGTGACTACTGGCAGGTTGAAGGATCAATGGAAACATGGCCTGAATCTGTTCGGGTCAAAAAAAAAAAACTTGAGCAACCTTGACACTTACCATACGGTTGGTGTGATGGGCTTGTCAACAGTGCAGATCTGCTCTAAATGTCCGGTAGAGCTGATACAAGCTAGAGGAAATCTCAGGCACTTCCCTGGTGGTACTTAAAATTGAGCTCTGGAAAAGTGTAATAACCTTTTTGCAATGTCATAAAAATACACTGCACAGCGAAGTAAGGCCATAATTCAAATGGTCTCCACTCCAACAATAATAAACAGGGATGTGCTATCCAATATTTAAGCCTTGACTGCCTGATCATGGTTTTATTTATTAATATAATCCATTATTTATATAGTATCCTCGGTGGATAGTCCTTCTCAGAAAACTTCCCTGTAAAGTTAAAAATTTATCAGATAGGGAATTTCAGAAGGAAACAACAGCAACAGAAACCAGTTGGGGATTAAACTTGTTTCTGGGGTAAAAATCCAACATCTCGGAGCACGGCAAGGCTGGGTTTTCACATTCAAGTAATTTTTTGATACTCTTGAAGATGTGGGAGTGGTGCAGTAAGGTCAGCCGCGCTGAGCAGCGTCGCTACACGTCGGTGTGAAACGACCCTGCGTCACCCCTGCCGGGTTTAAGGCTAAAGCGCCGAGACGCGGCCGCCGGCGGGGCGGGGCGGGGCGGGGCGGGGCGGGGCGGGGCAGCGGCGCGCGGCCCCGCAGGCGGGTCTCGGGCGCCCTCTCCAGGACATCGCTGCGCATTACACATAAACCCCCGGCTCCGCCGCCCCCCCCGCCTTCGCGCGTGCAACGGCAGGAGCAAACCCCAAGCGTTACGGGCGTAAGCCTAGGACAAAAGGACCCCAATCTAAGATTGGTCGGGATATGAAATATAGAGAGAGAGGGGTGGAGGCAATTCTGACCGCTCGTTAGGAAACGCTGCGAGCTTGCCTCTTGGCAAAGGTGTTTCAAACGGAGGAATGGCACGTGTTGACATGCACAATATTCCTTACGTCCTGGTAAAGTTGCTAGAAAATACATAGGTCCACAAAGAAAACGAGGAAATCGAAGCAATGCTTTAGCCGTGAAAGAGGAGAAATTATCATTCCCACAGAGGAGTTGTGGCTCTGAGAGTTAAGGATATATTTGCACAGAGCGATTGGCAGCTGAATTGAATGATGAGCAAGGCAAGGAATACCGAATTCTGGCACCCTTTATTACATACAATAATAAAACAATATTGGAGCTATCATTGTTTATGCTACCAATATTACTATAATTATATACATACAGGGCTCAACACTTAGAGAAAAACGTGAACAGACACGACAGGGACCCCTTTGACACTAAGTAACGGGGCCACCTCAGCGCTTCAGCCCAGCACCCCAGGGACGTCACGCTCGCATGGGTCACCTACGGCGACCAGAGCGCACCCACGCTGATGACGGTGGGGAACCATCACTGATCCGGCCCCAGGTATAGCTCTCTGTCCTTGGCAGGTAGCAAAGGCAGGGTCCTTTCTCTTATCTGTTCGTGGTCAGATCTGGTCCTCTGTGGATTTGGGGTGAATTTTTCCTCTAAATTTGGGGATGATTTCTCGTCTAGGCGTCCCACAGGTGAGATAATTCTTCATGTAGTTTGTGACATCCATCAGTCTCCAGCTGGATTCCCTTTTACTGTTAGTTTTGACCGCTTACCTTAAAGATCAACAGTTTCTTCCCTTTTTTTTTGTTACACAAATTGCCTTAAAGCTGCAGTTTACACATCTGTCTCTGGCAGAGTTCAGCTCTCTGGGAAGGCTATGCAAAATCCTCCACAGAGAAGACAGGGCAGAGAGAAGTAATTCTGAAACAATGAATTGCCACATGCTTTACCGGAATGGCACCGATTAGCCTGCTGCCCCCAACAACCTGCTAGTCAGGAGCTAGCAGCAATGAAAACGGGGAGACCTAGGAACCTAGGCAGGAGCAGATTTAATCAGTGAAGCAAATGAGCAGGTGACATGAATTGCAGTAGTTAGGGGGGTAAACAGCTGAAAATTAGTTTCATCAGTATAAAGGTGGCAGCCTTTCTACTTAATCTAAGACTCTATGAATTCAGAAGGGCTTTGATTTCTAGGCAAAGCTGATGAAGGAGGTTTTTGTTTGTGTGTGGCTATAAAGGAAAAAGCACCACAGGTAGAGGCTGAGCAAATGCACGATGGAGCTGAATCTGGTGCAGAGGTGAGAGCTTTATGGCTTCTGAAAGTAAATGGTCTTACCTAAGGCATCAAATACCTTCTTACCTTCTCTAACTTTTTAGTGATGACCAAAGAAATACCATTGTGTAATTTTCAAGTCTAGACCTGTAACTACACTTAAAAGTAGTTTAATATCCAGACTGGAACTTTCTGAGTGCAAAAGTTTGTTAGCAAGCTGTTGTCACCGCTGAAGCTGCTGCTAATGCCTGCCTTTTCTTACAGGTTGTTATTAATAGGGATATTAATCTCTGAAACATGGACCCAAGCAAGATCAGGTAATGCTGCTGTAAACTCCTTTCATATAACAATTTCCAGGTGTTTTCATAGGTGATATCTGTGTTTGTATTTCCGAATTATCTAAAGCTCTTGTGGCAGCCATGCTTGCGTGTTTTTCTGCAAAACTCCAGACATAGAGTTGTCTATTGGTAACTACTCACAGCTGCTTTTTAGGTTTATGTACCATCATATTAAGCAAATGTTTCTATTTTTACTCACTTTGGTAGCAAACACTGATGAATTAAGCGGGATTTTATTGTTGTTCTTGGGGTTTTTTGAGCCTAGTTACTGTTATTGACCATGCAATATGTAAGGTCTCTTAAATACTATAAATATATCAGTGCTTTGCCTGAGAAGAAACAGGGTTTTTTAACCAAAACTGCTGTCTGCTTTAACCTCGTCCTTACAAAAAACAGCTGGTCCTACAAGAGCAGATACAGAGACCGGTTCTAAGACAGTCTGCCCTGCTCACTACAGGTGCTGTATAAACATGTTAGCATCGACCAAAGATCAAAGTAAAAAGTTATTGGAGGAGGCTTTATCCAGCTGGGAGCAATTGTATAGCTTCTGTACTGAATCAAGTTGGTAGCTTGGAATATGGGCCAAATAAGGTCATGTTCACCAGTATCTGTCTGATATTCCCTAATATGACCACCTCTGACATGGGAGTTGCATCTCTGGTTACCTTTAGGGTATAGTGCTGAACTCTCTAGGAAAAAGCATCCTGTCAGCCTTTGAAATGCCCCTGTTACTGTAAAAGGTCTAGTTGTCATTAGCTCACTATGCCATAGAAATCTTTGTTTCAAACAACAAATCCCAGTTTTTTAGAAGTATGTGTCAAATGAAAAGTCTTCTTTGGTCCCTAGGCCTACATTTAGAATAGTTTGTACCTGCTCCCTGCCTTAAAGAGGTTTGGCAGCAATAGCCTGGTTTATGCTGCGATGATAGCCTGGGACTTGAGCTTCTCAAGCCATTCTCTTTGCTCCTGTGTGGTCCTTTCCCAGCATAGGCCAACTGGCTTTGGGTACTGATACTTGGGCAGGTGAACAGGGTAGGCTGATGGGTAGCTGTTGTGGCTGCTCCCTATCCTGAGCTGGCTTGTGGCTCCTCTTGTGAGTAGGTGTGTGTTGGTTTGGGGCTTTGTTTGGGGGGTGCCTTTGGCTGGCGGTTTGGGGATTCTAGGTTTTTCCTTTTTCAGGAGGGTGGGGGGGACTTTCTTAACTTGCTTCTGTTGTGTTCCATTTAAGGTGTTCAAACTGGGGCAACCAATTTAGTACTTTCTTGTACCTATACTAAAATCCTGTTTCCATGACTGGCTGCTGCAGGTGGCATTGCCAGCTGACCAGAGAGTTACTATTGGAATACTACTTTCAGAGCTGGCTTTTCTTCTGGAAGTATTGCTGGCTTAAAAAAAACAAACCTCTAAAACTTCTTGGCCTGATGCGCTAGAATATGACTGTTATGGTGCTGACTTTATAAAGCAGCCCAGGAAGTAACAAATTTCTATTTGTATGTTACCTTTAACCTCTTATTTACTAGCCTTTCAATACATTCAACACAGGACCCATGAGTTCAGAGTGCTTGGGGAATCTTTTGCGTATAACACTGAATGCAGAATACTTTGCGGACAAATACTTATCTTTTTCCGTGGTTGGTAAGTTCACAGAAGAACTTGGAGAAGAAATTACACATGATTAAATGTTTAAAATTCTCCGAGGTCCTCCTATACTAGAATTCCCTGGATTATACCAAGACCACAGAGCTTAGTAGGTTGCAACTCATTGTAAGTAACAGACAAATGCTACCTTTATTTCTATATAACCTATGCTGTAGCCTTGTTGAGTGATAACATAGGCATGATTAGAGTCGATATTGCTGTCTTTGGACTCAAATTACAATGCACATGGTAGTTTCTAGGCATACTAATGCTGGTGGATTTCCCTCCTGGTGAAGAAGTTCCCCAGTAACAGCACACACTATTCTGAAAATTCACTGCCTGAAGCTGGCACTACATTACCAACTTTGCACTAGAGGCTCTCCACTTTCTTTGTTTATAGCTAAGGGACCTGGTGGAGGCATATAAATTCTTAATGAAGTTAAGAAAAATTAGCGGGGCCTTCTGGCTATGGGCTTAGTAATCAACAAGCGGTGCATTTGAGTGAAAAGCACCACAGAATGCCCTGGAAGGGCAGAGTGAAATAACTTTTGGGCTATAAACATCGTTAGGTGTAAGATTATATGTGTAAAATGTAAACTCAGCCTTGAACTAGTTCTCCATGCTAGTTAGCTGCCTAACTAGATATAGTCCAGAAAATCCATCTGTCTAGGATGTTCAACTTGTGTAAAAACCCACTTATATATTGTTCTTTGTTCAGGCATCTTCATCCATATATAAAGACACTCTGCACCTGGGGTATAAAGCAATCATTTTTGAAAAAGAGATTTAAAAAAAAGCCCACAAAGACAGTTTAGTAGCCTAGAAAAATCCAACCTAAGTTTTAGTATGCTCATCATCCTGGTTAGACCCTTGAAAAGACTCTGTTGGCCAGGCAGAAACATGGGACTGCCAGCTGCAGACCAGACTCCTGATGTTGCTAGGCTGTCATCTGTCAGTCCTGACAACTTTGACACTGACCTGTGCTCTGTTGACTGTTCTGTGCTTACTGGGGTTCTGTGCTTATGGTGGTTTTCACCCCTTTAGGATTTAGTATCTTTACATGTTGGAGATTCTTTTCATCTTCAGTCCTTGAGCTGCTACTGTTCCCTGTCCCAGTCTGTCTGTAACTCTACCTTTTCATTTTCTATGGACTTTGGTACAGCTCTTTCACCACTTCAATTCTTTCTTGTGTCTGAGCTCTGGGCTGTATTGGAGCAGGGTCAGCTGAACCCTGGGACAAGGGCAAGTTGCTGTGGGTGTTTGCAGAGCAGGAGTTATAGTCATTAATACTGGTCTTCACTAATTGCCCATAGACCAATCTGGCATAGCCTGGGAGCTAGATGAGGCCACGGCATCACAGTGTGGCTACACAGTAACTTACAACAATCGGAGTAACATTGAGTTTCGTGCTTCTGCGCTAAGCTGCCATTCTCACTTAGAGGTAAGTCTACTATAGGCCCTTTGAGTACAGGGCTGTTATATATGACCATTATGCAAAAGATTACCAAATTATTGTTAAGTATTAATTGAAGTGTCATAATATCTGGAACATCTATTAGCAGAAAATTATTTAATTCTCCTCAAAGGTACCCAAAGGTCTGAGAATATTCCATGGTATTGGCATTTGAACAGCCTACAGATGAACATATGAAGAAGCATATTACATATACCCTGAGGGGCAGCTGTTTGCTCTTGGATAAGAATAGGAAATTCTACCTGGCAGCTGTGTTGAACTCTGCTCTATTATTTAGTGCCTGAGACGTGTTAGGGCAAAAGCTCAAAAGCTTCGGCTGCTTGTGTTGCTTGCTCACCATCAGTATGTCATAAAACACAAGATCAATGATATTTTAGGGAGCATTTTTTTGTCCAGCTCTGGGGCTATGTGAGACGTTGAAACTGCTCCTCAGAGCATTTATGTTGCTACGTAGCTATACACTTTCAGGCATATAGCCTTTGTAGCTAACCAAGGAGAAAACAATGCTTCAGTGTGGAGTTGCTCTTCTGTGCAGAGGCTGGTGGGTGGATTTTGTAAGTTACTCAATTCACAAGAGTAGGTGGTGTTTAAATAGGAAAAATCGGTCTAACAAACAAGTGTTCCCTGTGTCCATGCAGCAAGATGTGTTCACAGTAACTATACAAATCAAAGCATCGCATACTCCTGATATGAAAAATGCTGCAGCTTATCTGAAAAGTGCAAGTTGCCATTATGGCCCATGGAGTCCAAGAGAGATAGTATGTGAAAGTAACTACATGGAGGTAAGTATTGGAAGTACAAATGGGAAGGTATTTAAATTAAGGTAAGAAGGTAAATACTCAAAGATGCTCTCTTTGGAAGCTTTTTAGATGCTAGGAATGTGTATTGGAAACAGAACTTGAATTCCCCACTGTGAACAGCTCACTAGTGAATGCACAGCATGTGCCTTGAGTTTAGTAATACATCTATGTTATGCTTGTATAGCCTTCTCACCTGCATCAGTAACCAAAAAGTTGTGAAATTTTATTCAAAATGTTGAGCTAATGGACTGAACTCATGGAATGTTGCCTCAACAAATCTTTTTTGAGTTGATAACAGAAATGTGTACTTTCTGAAGGAAGTTTCCCAACTGAATCTTCTGGGGAGAAGAGAGAGCAGGGGGAAAAAGGACTCTGCTATGAAGCGAATATGGGCTTCAGCTAGAAGCAGAAAAGGGAAGATATGCTAAAAATAATAAGAACCTGAAATCAAGTGGTCTATAGATAATGCACTATGCACAGTAGCATTTTATGCCTTCTTCCTTTTTTTATTACTTGAAGTGGGTGGCAACCTCCCTTTAGGAAATGCTACTCTCCCTTCTCAATACTATACTATTCTGAAAGTATTGAAAAAGACTTACAGGGTGCTGGAGACAAGTAAACAAGTGCCACCAGCAAAACCCTAGCAGAGGCTTTTCCCCTTCAGGTTTCTGTCAGGAGGGATGTTCCGCAGACTGAAAAAGACTTCATTCAAGATGAACCTGAGGACTGGACTCTCACCTTTCCAGAGGTAAAACTACAAGCTTTCTTCCTAGTAAAAGGTAGTGCTAATTCTGGCACAACATCTTTCTATTTTGTCTGCACAGCATAAAATGTCCATTCAAAAAGCACTTAAGTAGGAAGGGCAGAACTTCTGTATCAAGAGGTTTTAGCATACAGGTCTTGTACATTAGAAATACAAACAGCTGTACGTTATGTCTCCAAGGAAGAAATGGAAACTGATTTCTCAAAGAGCTTGGAAACTAAGTCTTCTCCAGGCAAAAAAGCGTGCAACAGAAACTTTCTGTAAGACCTCATGGCCCAGAAGTGAATTGCAGATAGGAGTTTTTTTTCCTTGGACCCTATACCTTCAATGCAGCAGTGCAGTTAATCTCCAATCCTCTTAATATCAAAAGTTGTCTGTGTGTGAGAGGCTGAGCATAGGAAAGCTGGAGCAGTATTACACTAGCAGTATTTAGAGTATGGCAACAAAACTGCTGGGCAGTTCAGTACAGCAAGTCGTTCAATGGTGTAAATAAGAAGTTGCTTTGTACAGAATGTTTAAATTGCCAATGAATTTCTCTGGGTAGGCAAAAGCAGGAGAAACCTCAATATGGCAAATAGTGTTTCATCAACCAGAAGAAAAAAGGGCTCTGCTTGTGACTGATGCTTGGAGTGCAGGCTATGGACTCAACACTACAGACACCAGGGTTCTGCTGCGAATACCATACGCTGCTGCGCAAATTCAGCTGGTTGAGGTTGGTATGCTCATTCTGGCCCAGAAAGCTGCCAGGATGTGTAGATCTAACCAGATGTCTTCCTACAGGCTCAGGGAATTACTTTTTCTGCAGTGAGATCAAGTACATTTTACAAACAGCGATGGATGATCCTGGTAGTGGATACTGCTGTGGCGTGTCCTGTAGGTGAGAAATGTGGTCCCATACTCCAGCGTTTAAACGTATGGGGACTGACTTACAACTAGAGTAATGAGCTGACAGCTTTCATGTCTTGTCCCCAAGATGGTGTAGACTACGCTAACAAAACAATCACTTGGACTGTTCCAAAATATGTTCAACCACTCTCTGCTGGAGCAACTAACTTTAAGGATGTACTTGTTGAAGCTGGTGTGGATCTACACAAACTCTCTGCCAAGGAAATGGCTGCTAGGAAATATGTGTTATTGAATGACTTAAATGCAATTGCAATGAAGATACCAATAGGTGCAGAAGGTGGCTATTACAAGGTTAGTGACTTATGTTAGGTGGCAGGCAACAGGCTTTCTGGGCTGTGGTTTTTGGTTTTTTGTTTGTTTGTTTTCCTGGGGAAGAATTCTTCATCCTGTCCTTTCCAAATGAAGGATGGGGGTGAAGGGGAAGAAAGGATATATTAAAAATCCCAAAAGCCTTGACCAAAAACAGCTCTTATAAGCACCACTTTGAAGATTTTCTTTTCTTACAAGCACAGACGGACAGACTCCTATACAGAACTATTGATTTTTCTCCCTCCTCAGGTTATCACAGAGCTTTTGGCTTTTAGTCCCGATATCATACTCCTTGGAGACAGTCCTAACTGACCTCTTAAGCACGCATGGGTTCTGTTGTATTTTACACACACCATTTAAGAGAATGGGAACAACCCATTTGCGCACCAGACCGTAGGATATTGGGATGGGCTGAAACTGTACATCTAAATTTAGTTCCTTGGAGTGAACTGAATCCTGGACAAATGTAACAACTGAACTTCAAAGGAAGTTACAGGAGAAGCCCTTTTACTGATGTAGTCCCCTGCAGCTTTAGAACTTGGGAATGGGGGACAATTCTTCAAAAGGAAGTCTTCTGAGATAATCTAAACTCTTACTCAAAAATAGAGCCTGTAATAGTGATAAAGCAAGTGCCACTCTTAAGTTTGTGATTCCTCATGAGTGTGTTTTTGCAGATTCTTTCCCAGTATAAAAGTAAGGCCACAGATCTGAGAAGGACAACTATTTGGAACTGCAGCTCTAGCTGGACCTTGAGATGCTGCAATACAACTTTAATGTAAAATTATGTTATACTGAAGTGTGTTGGTTTGAAATTCTAGACTTCTGTGACCAGTGGACAGCATGGGGCAAAATACGCCATCAACCTGTTCTTGGAACATCAGTGGGAAGATAACAAATGGGGACTAACCAAACAAACGATCGTCAAGGAAATAGAAACACCATTTGAACAAGTAGAACTTGGTATAACCAACAGTAAGTAGCCTAACATGGAATTTACTGAAGCTTTCGGTACTGATAAGAGCTTAATATTGTTGTGTTCCTTTTCAGACTCAAATCTGAGTGCAAGGCTAATGAATGTGACAGTGGGAACGTTCCTCCCAGATGTGGAGCTTATGAACTTAACCATTGAGGGAGAAACTGTTGCTGTACCTGAAGCTGTTCAGCATGGATATCTAACATATGACATCAGATATGCTAATGGAAGCAAAGCCTATGTAATGCAAGTCCCATTTGATGCTCCAAGCATTAAGAGAGAGGTGTGTACTGAGACACTGCAGCTTACCACGGTACAGAAATTATGATATCACTTGGTGATTTTTATTTCTATTTTTTCCTAGTACATGACAGCTGACACAAGAGCGTACACCCTGAATGTTACACTTGTATTCATAACTCATCCGACAAGGGAGACCTTTGCTGTCCCTGTCATAACAGTGTCCACTGTTAAAGATGCAGGTAAACTAATGGGACTTATGCAAAACTCTACCAATCTGGATGTGACCTCAGCTGTTAATTGGGCTTACTTCAGCCAGGGATACTGTTAGTCCTAAATAGCCCTATTAAACTCTGACAGCTAGCATGCTGGCTGACTCTTGACTATATTACAGTATTGCCCAGTGCAAGAGGATTTTGTGATGGGAGGAACCTTCATCTCATTATCACTCATGGGAATGTGGACCAAAACTGGCTACCTTTCATCTCGGGCTGGCACCTGACCCCAGAGGCTGCACAGAAGTACAATTACAGCCTGAGGGACAATGGCACTCACCTGGCTATCTCTGTCCCTTTCCTTTCTTCCCATGTGAACTATGAGGTAAGGATGCCAGCATATAGCAATTAAAAGGTATGCTCCAGCTGCGAGATGTAAACATGATACACTATGGCCTTGAAGGTCATGAAATAAGACTTCCCCTGAGATAGATTTCAAAGGACTAATAGAGGACTAACTTCTGCCCTTGGAAGAACACTTTAATTTCCCTTGGTTAATATTGACAGAAGGAGTCAAGTAAAAAAAACATTCTGCAAGTGCTGTAGGGCTGACCAATCTTTAATGGCAACTGTACGTGCAACGGAGTTTGTATTGCGCTCTACTGCAAAATGACTGAAAAAGCTCATTGTGTTGGCTTCTAGATTAAAAACTTTTTCCTGTGGATTTGACTTTGATCAAGCACCATTAGCTTTGGCTTGTGACAACCTGCCCTCTTAGTTTGTGCATACTTTACTTGAACAGTGTGTCTTTATTCTCTTGATTAACCTGTGATTGTCATCTCTAGGATTTTCAGACCTCTGGAGTAAAGGCTTCGCTCCACTTAAGCCTGAAAGATGGCATCACCTTGGCTAATAGGAGGGACTTCTCGGTTTCCTGCAGATTTTCACCTTCAGAGCTAATACGTAATAACATGTTGGAGATTAGCTATTAATGCTCTTTAAGTTGTATAACTAAGCCACACAAGCCCATGTAGTCTGAAATGTTTCTAGAGTTTATACTTATGTGATACCCTACCTGCCTGTAAGATTTCCTACAAACTAACATACTATGAGGCAAGTCAGATTAAAGATTGGAGTGGCTGTTCTGTCTAGTACAGGAGAGGGGGAAAGAGGTGGGGAAACTCTGCTTCCCCTCACATTTCCAAAAGCATGAAGCTCTTAAAGGGGTTTTGGGGTTGTCTTGATATTTTTTGTTTGGATGGGTTGTTTTTTGTTTAGGTTGTGGTTTTGGTTTGGGTTTCCTTGTGGCGGGATGGGGTTAGGAGTAGGGAGGGTCATCTTATAAATTATTTTTTCCAAAGCTATTCATCTGGATTGAATGTATTGAATATCTTGGCTAGAAAAATCCCTTTGGGAGGCATGAGAACACCTGGGAGGGAAAAAGTGAGGGAAATCGGACTTCACCCATGTAGTACACATTCTACTGGCAGTTAGCTTGAAGGAAATAAAGTATTAGTGCTGAAGAGAGTCTTTCTCAAAACTTAATTCTTATGAGCTGCCAAAACACTTGCTAGTAAATCTGTGCAGAATCATTTTGTTGTGCTAGGCTGCAAAACAAAGGAGCTTGAGCCCTGATTTGTATGGAAAACTGTCTTTTCTATTTCAGAGTGCCTGCCCAATGGCACTGTGGTTATTACTGCAGTAAAATTGGTAGGAATTGCAGACCTGGACACCAGCCTGCTTGTGTTAAGGGACAGACAGTGCAAACCCAGTCTAGTGACAGAGAAGACTGCAACCTTCAAGTTCAATGTGAACACTTGTGGAACAAGTAGAAAGGTAAGGGCTTAGTCACATGAAGTTTACTGTGCATTGGGATAGGGTTATCACTAGAACTGGCAGAGGCTCAGAGCTGAGCAGAAGCTGCAAGAAGGACACGGTTGTCTTTTTTTATAAGAGTATAACTATACTCCTTTTCTGAGGGTACTAAATTCAGCTGGGCAGAAGTTCTTATTAGGTAAAAACAGTTTTCAAGGCCAGAGGTGCTTTCTGAAACCAGTCTTCAGTTTGACACCTCTGAATTGTTTAATAATCGACTTGGTGTGAGTTTACACTATTGATATATACTTACATGCCTTGCAAAACCTGGTGAGGTGTTGATAATGACTACCTGGCCCAAAACTAGAGTCAGTCCTGTTCCTGTCACCTGTGTACTGCATAAATAGAAAACAGACAAAATAACAAAGGATCAGATCATGCTCAAATTCGGGTCCCCACAAAAGCAGCTTACTTCTGCAAGTGTTGCGTCTTATGCTAGCCACCGATTCTGTCAACAGAAACAACTGATCTCTTAGGCCCAGTGCACTCCTTTCTGGGGTGTTAGGTCATGTTCAAGGTATTGTTAGCTAATAATCTGTTTCTTCTTAACTATAGCATTGCTGTCAGCTGTAGTCAGCTTTAGTTCAGTAGGCATAGGGTTGTTGGCCAGTAATTTCTGGTCATTCCTAAGCATACTGTGCTCAGGGCAATCTGCCAGCCAAGAGGAGGGATGTGTAGATATTATGCCAAAACTAAAGTAAACTCTAATGTAACTGTCCTCTTTGTAATGTGTATCTTTCAGTTCAATAGCACAACTATGACATATGAAAATGATGTACTCTATTTTAGACCTGGCAATGACGCACCAGTATACCAGTAAGTGTCATTCCCTAGAATAAGATTGTCCAAGATATTTTGGTTTCTAAAATATAATGTTAAACTTCTTCCCTCAGATTGAAATTTGTGTGCTCGTATGCAATCAAGCAGACTGTTGATGTGCGATATGAATCTAAGAAGAACCCACCACCCAGTATTAAGCCAGGGTTTGGCTCTCTTGCTCTTTCACTGAAGCTTTTTAAAGGTAACTTTTGTGGTTAGACTTCACAGAATGGTTGAGGTGGGAAGGAACCTCTGAAGGTTCTTGTCTAACATCTCTGCTCAGGTAGGGCCACCTAGAGCAAGTTGCCCAGGACTGTGTTCAGATGACTCCAAGGATGGAGTGGAAACCTCTTGAAGGCCTCTAACAGAGGTTTTCCATTCTAGAATGCATTTAAATGGTCAAGTATACAGATACTTGGATCAGACAGACACTTGTGTCATCACTAACACAAGTGTGGTTTTCCTGCTTTGTCTGGTCATGCTAAAGGTTTTGTGTAGTGAGTGTGATACCAGCTTCTCTCCCCTATCAACGCCCTAAGTGTTGCTAAGCAAGGTTAGCACTGACTGAAATAATCATAACCTGTGTCAGAGAAGAAAGCTATATGTGATATTGCTGTAAAATGGTAACTACACTGGCGGAAAGGGCTAACTGAAGCCTGAACCAAACCCTCACCCTGACTGGAGTGTCCCTGATGCATTTTTATAATTTTTAAAGTGTTTCTCTAGAGATGGTTTTGAATAAGCATCTTGCTCCAATGGGTTTTTGCAGGAGGAGGAATGGCTCTCTTCTGAATCCTCAGAGCCAAGGTATACAGTTCAGAACTTTACTTTCATTACCAGTTCTTATTTTTCTACCATCCTATCCCCATTTGCTGACATCCCTATGTTGTCCCAGATTTTATCATTACTGTCCCAGGGTAAATGGTAGTGGAAAGAAAAATGAAGCAGAGTTCGTGAATACTTAATCTGCAAAAAGGAAACTCTAAAATCAATACTCTCTTCCAGACAAATCCTATTCAGATCCCTATCAGGAATCGGAATATCCTGTGGTAAAATACCTGAGAGAAGCACTGTATTTTGAAGTTGAACTGCTCCAGCCTGAAGATGCAAGACTGGAACTAAACCTGCATGACTGTTGGGCTACAAACTCCCAAAGCCAGGACAGCCTTCCACAGTGGCCTATCCTAATAAATGGGTAAGGAGGGCCTCCCTCCTGTGTTGGTAACTCTTTGGCACAAGGGCCCTTACTTTAGCTGGGAGAAAAGGGGAAGAGGTCAGAAATCAGCTTGGATGCATTGTTTTGTCCTGACTGTGTAATTGCTGCTAGGCTGTGGGGCACATGTTGTTGTCAGCACAGTGGCTGTGCCTCCTGGTGGCAGCAGGTCATGGGGGTGGCCAGAAGTGCTTCTAGCTGGAAAGAAAGAACAAGAAGCAACCTTACTGTGGCCAAAGGCAGGGACCATGAACTGGGGAGGCTCTATCCATACTCCTATGGCCGGTGGAAAACAGATGGAAGTTCTCCTAGTCCATGTCCTTGACTTGTTTAAAGATCTGGTTGAAGCGATGAAGGCTTAAATGAACTAAGTTGTCTTTCCCTTTCTCAAAAAGGTGTGAAAACAGTGAAGACTCCTACAGAACAGTCTTCCATGAAGTTAACTATAGTCTAAGAGTAAAATTTCCTCAGCACCTAAAGAGATTTGAAGTGAGGATGTTCACCTTTGTACAAGGCACAACTCTGTTACAAGAGCAGGTGAGGTGTCTCTGCAGTGTGTCATGTGCTGTCAGCAGTCCCGATACGTGAGCCTGGAGCGGTGCATGCAGCAAATGCTGTGTAAGATCTCAGCTGGCCAGTTGCTGCCTGGAGCTATTAGCCACCTCCTTGAAGGCATAACACTATTAGTAGTAAATAAAGACTAGCCATTTGGCAGTGTTCAGTTCATCTCCTTTGGGGTGAGCACACTTATCAGATCTTTGCTAAATAAGACTCCCTACACATAATATAAATATTCTTGCCTTGCAGCTGTATTTCCACTGCAGTGTGGTGATCTGTAGCACTATGCAACGGCCGTCAGGGTTCCTTTGCTCAAGGAGATGCAATCCTGGGAATCACCGACTTGGTAAGAAAATAGGCACTTCTTAAGTCATTCGTGAATCTTTATATGGCACAGGCTTTCAGGAGCTGTGCCAGGTGAAAGACTTTCAGTCCTAGTGTGTGCTGTACAGAAAACTAAAAGCCGAAATGTCTCACTAGACCGCAGTGCAGAACCGCATCCACATGGGCAAGTGTCATCTGGAGCAGTGCTTGTTAGGAAAGAAAACAACTATCAGAGGTAGGTGTCAATCTTAAATTACACTACTGAAATACTGAGCATACATGTAACACTATGCTGTAACATGACAAACTTCTGTATGTGTCTCTTCTCTCTGTAGGTGAATACACTGAATTCTGACAGAGATTAAACAAGAACTAATTTGTTTTATGAAGTTGCAGTCAGGTGGCCTAAGCAAGCAGGGCCTGCCCAGAACAGGGCAGTAAGGCCATCTCAAAAGTGGGAAAACATATTGATGGTGTCTACTGAGAAAAGGGTCAGCTAACCAGTATGGGCTTACTTTTGCCTTTAAGTTAAATTAGCGTGTTGCTCTTGTGTTCCTCTACAGTGTTGAACTCTTAGTCTTTTGTATGGCTTGCATCTGACCTAGGCTGCTCAGCTAACATGTCCAAAACTTGTGTCTGGGCACTTTGCAGTTGGAAGCATCTGGTTTGGGGTAGGGGGAGGAAGGTGGCAACAGGTGTGAAGTCAATTGTAAATCACTTTGAGCTTTTTTCTTTTAAAGCTTCAGTATGAACAAAGGATTGCAAGGAGCTTAATGACAGTAAGATAAAGTGTTTTTTGAAGCAAGATGGCGTAGAACATACTTGATCCTGTGATGGGTATTGACAGAAAAGCTGTAAACTGTGGATCTCACAGGAGTGTTGTGGCTCTGCAATGTCAAGTTGCCTTCCCTAGTTGGGGGGGAAATAATTCACAAGTAGCATCAGTGACAACTTAGCTGAGTAAGCTGACAGCCTAGAGGGAAAAAACAGGCTTTTAGTGAAGACTTGTAATAATGCTAATACATGGACTCTATCCACAGTGTGTTAAGGATTCTTCCTTACTAGAGAACATGATGCTTAGGAGCTCCTGTCAGATTATCGCTTCTCTTTTCTCTTTTTTATGGGAGGAAAATGTCTTGGTTTCTTCTTTACATCTGAACAGTGATGTGAAAACTGTTCAGATTCAATATTGTATTTTCCTGTTCTAAGGAAAGCTATTGTTTAGCATGAATCATTATTCCTTAGGGCTAAAGATACAATGATGGGTGCCTGCTTTTTAACTTTATATTAAATAGAATTATACTACAGGGAATTTCTGTGAAGGCTAACTTGAGCAAGAAACTAATTTGTGAATCTATTTGCACTTTGTGGAAAAAAAAACCCACAACATGGTGTCTAAAAGATTGTAGCTCTGTTGCTACAATACCTGTACAGAGATCCCACTAAACAGTTTGTGCTGCTATTACAAGCTCATATTTGTAAGTCTTGTCTGTCTTCCAGTTGCCTGCTAAGCATATCTGTAGCGGATGTCTTTCACAGTCATTTCTAGAAAAATCTCTGTGGGTTTCACGATGAGGTACATATCAAGTCCCGAGCTGTGCATCAAGTCTGTTTTCCAATAGAGGAGGCTACTGTGCTAAAGCAGTCTTACCTTCTTACTCCTGTGGTAGAAGAAGACTAAAGGTGTGATATTGAGGAATGAGATGTAAATATGTCAGCATGGGAATGAAAGGAAAATGTAAAACCTATAAGCCTGGCAGCAGACTTGACAGGTCAGTTACTTCATGCTTGGTGTTTTCCTCTGTGTTAACCCAGTGGGTTAAGTACTAGCTGTTCCTCGGTCTGCAGGCACAATCTATTATATAATATGCTGCCTGGGTTTTCCACCGAACAGAACATAAGTATAGGCACTTTAAGTGGTATGGTGACTTCCCTGTGTGTCTTACATCATGCTGACTCTCACAAGAAGTGACTGTTATGCAGTGTGTTTTCCAGATAGATGAAGATTGTCATGACAGGTGAGTGGCAATGTTCTACCAGCACAGCGTGGGCTGCCTTGGGTAGCCTGAGCCACCTTCTTCCCTCTTACAGCTGTGCAGGGGGAAAATGCAGCAACTAGGAAGTGCTGTGAGACCCAAGCATGAGGTTGGGCAGCCTATTTCAGTACTTTAACTCAGCCTCTGTTGTGGCTTCCTAGGTTTCTGATGCTTTTCTTCAACACAGACAACGTGACTCAGGAATAGAAATCTGGTATTTACAATCTCATCTGAGGTACCTTCATTTATTTTCATGAGATTTGTCAATGTCTTGAGATTCTTCTTCTGTTGACAGGGATTTAAGAGTTGTTGAAATGCAAAAATGATGCCCAGGTAAATCATGACTCTGCTCTTCAGCTCTTAAATCTCTGCTTAGTGCCATTTTGTAAAATGAGAAGTGTTAATAGATAAGATGATCCTTTACCTTTTTGATATGTTGGAAAACTCAAGGAGATTCCCCTCCATGGTTGGACTATGACTTATGTAAACCTTCTCGTCAGATTTTTCTGACAGCATGCAAGACACAATCCATTTTAAAATCAGTAAAATCTTGTAAAGATGTGATAGTAATATTCACTCCACCTCAGAGGTGTCTGTTTACACTAAAATTCAGAAACTTCCTTCCTGGTTATATATACAAAAAAAACCATTTAAAATATATATATTTTTAAAAATCCTCTTCAAGTGTTGAATTAACACCTCTTTGGCTTTTAAGTGGATATTTTATGACCACATGCTTTTCCTCCTGGTATTTGGGATGTTATTTTTATATCCCTGTTAACACAAGTTGAAAGGAGATCAATCTTCTTTGTTTATGCTTAATGTCTTCCACAATTTCAACAGGTGAATGATAAAAGTCTAAGGGAAAAGAGAAGTCTGGTGTGATTTGTTTTTATAGGAAAATAGGAGCAATAATAGAAGTATACTGCAGACATTTATTTCCACTTCAAATAAATGATGGTGAGTCAGTACCACAAGTAGCCTCATTGTATCTGGTCACTGATAGAAACACAGAGCTCTCACTTTTACTATAGTCTATATTCAATTATATGGGTAGTATTTGAAAACTATGTACTGCTTTGGTGATTTGAAGCAGCAACAACTTAATATTTAAGGATTAAGAAAATTGACATTTACGGTTTCTAGCCCAATTAACTTTTTCCTTTTGGTATATTGTCTTGCTTTTTTGTTTTAAATCTCTTTGTCTTCGGTAAAAGAAGAAATACTACATACATCTACCCAGAGGGAAATGTTCTGACAATGATCTGGGAAGCTTTGGTTCAAGTTTTGGCTTCTGCCTGAAGTCTATTTGAGTCTTCAGCCAGTCACTCCCATATAAATGCTGTTTCCATTTGTGTGTGTGAGTCCAGAAGCACCTAAACACAGCATTAGCTAGAGTCCCAAATCCCAGACAGCCATGTGTTGTTAAAGCAGAAGTAAGCTGAATCTTACAGCTGATCTCCTTACAGTACTTGGTATGACAATAAAAGAACAAGCCTCTGCTCATGTTGCATAAAGAAGCAGAAACTCAGGGGCTTGATCAAGGAAGGGGGTTCATATGGACCCAATTTTTATAGCACATTAAAACCAAGCTGCATTACTGGGAACTGGGACTTCTCTCCATAATTGAGCCACCCATCTGTTAAATGCAATAATAACATTTGTGGTTGTATGGCAAATAAATTGGGGAATAAAGGTCAGATATTGTCTCCTTTAGAAGCTGGGGTGGATGCATGTATATTATCGATTGTTTGGGGATGTTGGTGGGCATTTGGGTTTGTTTGTTTGTTTTGTTTTTAGTTACTGCCATGCAGAGCAGGAGCATAGTCCCTGGCATCCCTCGGCAGAGGGGCTGTGGAGCTGTGGCAGCTGCCACATAAGTAGCTCCCCCAAGGAACTGGCTGAAGCCCTTTAGCAGGAGGCTTTCTTCCCCCAGGCACACCTATGTGCAGCCCAAATGTGTAACCATAAAACCTCTTGGCACCTACATGGTGCTCCTCAGGGTAGAATTTCAAAGCACTGTGTGTGTCTGCTTTGGGGTGGGGGGGGTGAGCTTTGCTGCTCACAGAGCCAGGGCTTGCCTGGGAAGCTTCTTCCATGTGTGATCTTTTAACCACGGGGGAATATTCTCTCTGAGGTACTTGCTTTTTCTACCATAGGGGAACTTGACCTCCTTTCCATCTTCAGGGTGTTTCTCTAGGTTTTACTGCTGCTGTCAGGCAATGCATTGCTGCACCCTTCTTATAGGGTGGGCAGAGACCTTGTCACTCTCCTGAATTCAGGTGGAAATCCTATCCTGGAGAGTAGAGTGGAGTTGTATGAGTCACCTGGATCCTGGGCTAACACCCTACCTACTAGGCTTCCTCCATTCCATCACTGTGCCTTCTGCTAAATAGAGTGGCAGCATATACTTTCAGCTGCACCACAACAGCCTCTGGTCTTTGAGGTATTAGAAGAAACTCGGAGCCTATTATCATACTGTTGATAGCAACAGCAACTCTCTGCAGCAGCACCAACTCTCTGGCTGCTGCCACCAGATGAGTTAACTTGTATGAAATCTATTATGAGTGGCTGCCGGTCTACCCTGCCTTTTTCTTCCTTAATAAAAGAGTGAAGATGGCTGTGGGGCAACAGTGTCTCTGTTTTCTGGCTTCTGAAACTTTAAGCACTCTGTTTCTGTGATCACACCTGGTTCCCCCCTCAGCAATTCACCCAGAGCAGAGGGAAGGGCACAGCTCTGAACATGAGGAGCTGCTCAGGAAAGCAGCTAGTGGGCTCCAGCCATCTCACCTATGATTTGGTGCCCCTTGCTCATCTTGTTCCCTTGCCTTCAGCCTGCTTCACTGCACTGCTCTCCAGGGTCTTTGGGCAGGAAGAGTGTATGCACAGTCTGGGCTGTTTCTGGCTGAATGCAAAATGTGGGTTTTTAATACCTGGGAGCACTTTTTTAAAAGGCAAAATATCTTCTCGCAGTGTGTAGCAACTGACTCTGGGAGCAGCAGGATGGTGTAATCATCTCATCAGTAAAGTGAGAGTTAAGGACCAGTAGTTCAACCAAATTGCCGTGTTTCTGTATCTCAAGGTTTTTTCCTGAGATTCTAAAATTCAATTAATATCTGTAGAAGATATTATCTTGTAATGTTCTTTATCCCTTTTCTCGCTAATGTTTAAGTATTAGATATATTATATATAGTATTTACATATCTCTTTTTAGTATCAGCTTTGTAAGCAGTATCACTCATGAAGTATGATTTCCTGTACCAGTTTCTTGTATGAGAAAACTGTGATTACAGCAGAAAACTGTGGTGGTGGTTTCTTCTGTAGTACCATGTTCTGCTCTCCACATTAGCAAGGAATTTCAACAACATGCTAAGCTGGAAAAGGGAGAGCTCTTGGGGCCTGAAGAGTTCACTTCATTGTCTGGGACTAAACCCAGTTTATTCTTCTGTACCTCTCTCTTTAGCATGGTAAATGGCCCTATCCCTTAGGGAGAACATAATTCCTCAGCCATGGACTTCCAGTGGTTGTGGGGCTGCTACTTTAGCTTTATTTCCATGTAGATTTTTAACATATTGTGTTGAGAGATGTTTGTATGTGAAAGATGCCCTCTACTTCTGTGACCTGTGCATTTTTTCAGACTAAGGTTCCACTTTTTTGCCTCTGTTCTATGGAACAGGGTGGTGTTGCTGTTGGAATTCAGTATATTGTTAGGGACCTTATGTAGTCCTGGAGGCTGGATCTCATACCCTTAACTGGGGAACTTAACTTGATCCGTTTCACATTAATGAAATATCCTAAACTCCTGAGGCTAAAGGAAAGAGGAGGAACCTTGACTGTATTGCCTTTTATTGAAAAAATAAATAAAATACAACATTTAGTAGCAGCAGGGACTTGTATGTCATGAATATAATAATTCAGACTCTTTCTGCTGGATCAGTGAAATGCCTATGCCAAGGGTGAGGATTACAGAAGGAGTTTATAGACCATCTCTCTGTCAGGCAGAGCAAGAATTAATTTCTTTCTGGGAGGGGAGAAATAAACCTGGCAGATCCTAGGAGATGCCAGTCACAGGCAGGAACCTGCTTCTGCCTCCTACTCATATGACTGTCACTTTTTTTTCCACCTCACATGCAGGTGCAAGGAGAGATTCCCTGAAAAGGAATCAATTTAAACAGTGCAAGAATACTAACCCCTCCTTTGACGTGAGCTTTGGTCCTGTTGCAGCGCAGGGGCTGATTTTTGGCAGACCAAGGCCTGTTCCCTAAGGTCTGTTTAGATGCAGCCACCTTATGCTGGACTTCACAGTATTTAAAAGTATGGCAGAGGACGCTGGATTTCTGGGGATAGAGTGGGCACAGGCAAGGTCTAGTTCACTGTCACAGGAGCACTAAAATGTCCTGAAACTTGAGGCCTTGCCTCTGTGATTGCTTAGAGCTGTTGTTCCACCTTGGGCTTGCAGGGAGACAGAGGAACTCTACAGATACCTAACAAACTCTACCCCAGCATGTTCAGGGCCTTCACCTGCCACTGTCTCTGGGATGGGGGTAAATGCTGACCATAAGCCACTTCTCAAATCTGCAGGGTACCTCCTACTGGGACGCTCTGCATACAGCATTACTTAGTTTTGCCTATGAGCAGCAGCCTTCTGAAACTATTAGCTATCAGTGTCTTTGTACATGGGTAAACTGAGGCAGCAATGCTGGATGACCAGCTGAGGCCATAGATAAACTAGCAATAAAAGTGGATCCTTCCAACTCCTTGTTCCTCTATTTTAACTGTGACCCTATGTGCTTCCTTAGCTAAAGAGATGAAAAGCATAGCCATTACCTGTAGTTTCAGGTGTGGAAGATTTCAGGAAAAAGGTTAAAAGTCTTCCCAATCTACCAAAGCAGTATACTTGTGAATGATGGTGGTCTTTAATCGACATCACAGGACTATCCTCCTGCGCATCTGTTAGCGGTTTGCCAGTGCTAGGCAGCAGGTACCCCTTTACAGTGACAATGAGAGTCTTTGAAAAAAGATTCAGGATCAAGCTTAGTTGTGATTCTGTGTAAGGTCCTGTGGGCAAGGTACAGTTTCACTCCCTTAAACATCATGAGGGCCAAATCCAAAATATAATCCAGGCTGACCTTGTCTGTGAGGCTCTTTAACCACTCAGATCTGGCCCAGGTTTTACTGAGGAATGCTAAGCTGACATTAGTGCTGCCATCTCATATGCGCATAACATTTTCTTTAGTTTGACAATTTTATAGGGCTTTAAAACTGATCCTACTTATATTCTTGCTGAAATCCTAAAGCTTGTGTGAAATTTAACATGGGTTAAAACAAAACAGAGTCATATGGGATATGCTTAAATGTGGTTACATCTTGAGTGACGGTGCTACCTGCATAAATTTGAATGTAGCCACTTTTTTGAGACTGATGGATTTCACGCTGATTGCTCCAATATGCACATACCATGTGAGAAGAGCACTGGGTCAGCTTAGGCTTGAGCCTTGGGGGAAAAAGTGTATTTCCTTCCAAACAAACAAGAAGATGGAAAGGATTAAAAAAAAAAGAGGGAGAGAAGGATGCAATAAAGTTTTAGCTTTGTGGTGCTCTGCTACAGGATGTATCCACAGACCTCAACCATCTGCCCCACACAGATATGCAGATCTATCCGTCCTGGTGAGACAAGCTTGTTACCTCCTGGCTGCTGCTCTCTCTGTGCCTTACATCTCCCCACAGAGAAAAGGTTAATCTCACTTAATGAGCTCCATGCAACTCAGCCCTGGGTCTTGCTCCTCTGTGTGTGTTGGTGGCCTCAGCACAGCCAAGTTTTATGAATCAGTCTGCAATGAGATTTACACGGCAACCCATATCTTTTGGTGGTGTGGTGAGACCTGTGTGATATCTGCAGATGAAAGTCAAAGTAGTTAGGGGTTAAGATTATGTCCTCGCTGGTTTGGTTTTTGGAAGGTTTCAGGTGTGTGTTTTGCAAGACACTTACTGGCTATAGGAAACAGCTGATCTGACAGCTTTTAATAAGAGACATTTTGGTTACTAGAGCCCTCCTAGGTTTCAGGACACCTTGAGAACAAAACTTTGCATCTTTCTGATACCTGAATTAATTTACTTCATGTCAGACAGAAAGAAGAAAACTCAGCCTAATTTTATTTGTTCTAACAATTTGATGTAAAAAGTAATTGATAATTTATCAGGCACTGAAGCAAGGGGGTTTTATACATTAAATACAGAAATATTATATGTTTCTGTATATATTAATAAAGGGGAGAGGATTTAACGGCAATTTATCTACACAAAATGTCAGTTTGCTTATTTTTAATTTCTAGTACTTAGCAGTCACTGTTAGATTTTACTTATCTATCAGTCAGATATATAATACAAGATACAGACAATGACACTGATATTTATTTGTTTATGAGCAAAGATGTTCTCACTATTACTTAGTTTCTTGATTTTTAGGTACAGCGGAAACTCAGATAAATAGACAATATGTGAACTAACTATACATGTTCTTCCTCATCCTAATATTTAAAGTGCCTACAAATCAATACACTTAGTATTCCTATACTGTTGTTTTCATTTACTTGTTTAAAATTCAGTTTAAAGCCTAGGGATTTACTATTGTCCTTATTAAAAAGATCAGTCAGAACAGTGATATGTAAATCCTAGGAAGATCAGCTGGCTTTTTTTTTTACTTTTGTATCAGACTAGGTTTACTATTTCTCAGAAGCTTATTATTTTTTTTAAAAAAAGGCATAAAAAAAGTAAAAAGCAAGACTTCTGTCTCGGCAACCTGCAGCTCAGGTTTTTAGGCAATCCTACTTCACCTTCCAGCATTGTGTCCTATGTACAACGGCGGCCCTTGCTCTCCCTCCCTCTTGCTCCATCTTCCTCTTTGCACCCCACGCCACCGTATTCTGGCGAGGAAGAAATTTTGCTGCTTTTTTGTTTGTGAAGACCCTGAGC
Organism: Phalacrocorax aristotelis; assembly: GCF_949628215.1. Classification (NCBI taxonomy): domain Eukaryota; kingdom Metazoa; phylum Chordata; class Aves; order Suliformes; family Phalacrocoracidae; genus Phalacrocorax; species Phalacrocorax aristotelis. Next base: position 12,694,692 of record NC_134278.1, read on the forward strand.
ATGCCGGGGTGGGTGCTCCAGGTGGGGTCTACACTCGCTTGACGCTGTTGAGGAGCTCCGTCAGTTCACTGATGTACTTGATGGTGTACTTCAGGGTTTGTATTTTGGTGAGGGGCTGTCCTCTCTGGCTGTAGACAGGGGGCAAGTAGTTGCGCAGCGTGTGGAGCGCGTCGGCCAGGGTCCTCATCCGCAGCTTCTCCCTCTCGCTGGCCTTCCTCCTGCGCTGGGCAGACATCCGCACCTTGGTGCCCTTGGGCAGCCGAGCCTGCCCGGGGCTGGGCAGGTACGCGGGGGGGAAGTCCACCAGGCTGTAGCCCACCAGGCTGCCGCCGCCGCTGCCGTAGGGGGTCTCTGCCACTGCTGGGCAAGGGGACGAGGAGTAGGATTCAAAGGAGGGCGTCGGGGATAAGCTGTGCGGAGAGGAGACGGGGTGCAGCTCGAAAGCCCCAGCGGTGCTTTTCCAGTCCCAGGGTGATAAGCAGACAGAGTGCTCCGAACCCAAAGCGTCTTCCATGTTTATCAACGTCTCGTGCAATTTGTCCATGCTGGAGGAGCACTCGGGAGAAGCAATGCCCTCTGCCCGCCAGCCGCCGGCTGCCGAGACCTTTTTATGATGGAGGGAGGAAAGTGACAGAGTGGGAACGTGGGTTTGGCGAGAGGAGTTCAAAGGAGCGCCACAAGTGCTAAGATGGAAAATGAACTCCTGATGTGCTAGTTTCTTCTCAGTGATAATTATCAACCTTCAGCTAAAAAGCCTTTAAGCTAACAGGCAACAGCAAGAAAGGAGGAAAAAAAGATTATCTTCTTGCAACTAAACCAATTAAGGCTGCGCAGCTACATGTAATGTTGCACTGGGGGGATAAGTGGTGAAAGAGGAAAAAGAAAATTAACAATTTTACAAAACAATTTACAGACGTAGAATTTCAAGATAACGACCGCTAACACAAACCCTGAATTTAAGCCACTGAGCCCTGATTTCTGTGTAACCGTTTGAAGGTGGTGGTACTATGGCAGTGATGATCTGATCCGCGCTGACTGCTGCTGAAGTAGTCTCTCATTATCTGTATCTTAATTGTGAAACTCAAAGATGGTTTGTTTGGATTTGTGTGTGTTACGGCTCTGAGGATTTTTCTTCTCATAAGATTGCAGTTTCTCCCTGGATCGCTTTGGTTTTCAACAGGAGAAAGGAAGAAAGAACAGCAATGCATTCCCTGCAGTCTGTAGATTCATCTGCTATTTTAAATCATGATTGGGAGATCAAAAAAGGAAATCTGTAATTGTAAACACAGTCAAGTCCCATTTGAAAAAAGGAATAGGAAAACATAATTTCAAAAAAATCCCAAAATAAGTAGTGTATAAACTTTGGGCCCGGACAAATACTTTACATGGAAATTTAATTCAAAGTAATACATATATAGATTAGACGTGTAAGAGAAGACTATGAGCTACGTCTGTAAAATTCTCTACCTCTAAGAATCTATTCTTCTGCCAAAAGAAACCCTTTTCCAGCCCTGATTCAATGAAACAGTGAAGTTATGTGTTAGGCTGTTCAAGTGAAAACATATATCCTATAAATTAATAGCATTAATAATGAGCACTTTTCATCTCTAGGCTTCAGAACAGCTTACAGTGATGATTAATGATCTCTATTACTCTGGGGAAATGGATAAGCAGAGGCAAGGAGTAACTTGCCCAAAATCACACAGCAAATCATTAGAGGAGCCAGGAAAACTGTCCAAAACTACTGAGCTCGGCAGCTCTACCGAGCAGCTCAGCTGCCAGCCATGACTTTGTATCAGCCTGTAATAGAAGCAAAATATAATAGATAATGAAAAGAAGGAGGGAAAGAGTGCCAACCTGGAGGAGGAAGAAAAGTAGGAGTTATTTTTGAGATTTCTCCTGTGTTACGATCTCTGTGTGCGCCATAATCCCCTCCGACAAAAGGCAGGGAATGGCCCTGAATGGCACAGACCCGAAGCAAGCTGAGGCTTTCTGGGATACACTGTTTCTTTTTGATTGTGAAATCCTCACTAAGGCCACTCAGGAAAAAAAAAAAAAAATCCAATATTGTTGTAGTCATTAGGAAGGCTTTTCTGAATTTTTAAAAGTTTGGGATCCAAACGTTGGGAAGCAGCTTGTGGGAGATGTACTGATTTTATGCTGAGTAAGAAAGAACCAAAAAGTGAAGGATTTTAGCATTTTAGCCCAGGCTGAGAAGTTTGACATGATGACATCTACCCCACATAGAAACTCAGGGCACAGCTCACCACAGTCAGGATTCCTTTGGGGTTTATGGTTACCCGATCGTATTCCGAGTTCTCCTCTACTCCTTGTTTAAGGAAAATGGGCTGAAACAGTTCTAAGAATTACAAATGCCTGCTACAAATTAAAATTAAGACAAGATGAAATGACAGGTATTTTCTGCGACTTCAGTGAGCTGAATGAATTTCATTGAGCACCAAGACAATGGTTACAAGGCCACAAGTTAAACATAAGGTCCAATTTAGCATAAATAGGGGATTTGGTTTTGTCCCCATTAAAATCTCTCTCCTGCTCTTTTTCTTTTCCTCTGTGTTTTTGTGTTTATAGTGCCTTTTTCCATTTGATATTTCCCCTGCCCTTATGTCTTTCCCTTTTTTTGGTAAACACAACAATTAAAGGTCTACAAATGGATAAAAATCAGGAGGGGGAAGGGGAAAGAGGAGGGGAACTTCTGTCTGCCAAGAAAAAGGAGCCTGCAAATATATGTATGTGTGTATATATACAAATACATTAAAAATACACATAATGAGCATATATATATAAACTGTTCTGCTCAGAAGTCTTGATTTTGGAATCAAATGTTAATTAAATGCAGTCAAATTCAGAAGCAAATATTACAAGTAACTTGTTTGCTGACTATAAACAATACATGTTGCCAGTTAATGTATACCCTTAATCTATGGGTAAATCATAGAAAATGTTGCTCAGACACAAAGCGACAAAAGATTCTGTTCATGCCTGTTGCTGTAAATGACAGGTGTACACAGTCAGATTTAATCTCTATTCTTATATATAGGAGTTGGGGTGAGACTAAGCAGGGAAGAGTAATGTGAACCATAGCAATAGCTATATCTTTTCTTATATCCTACAGGTAAATGTTTAGAGTGACAAGGCAGGATATTAGAGTATGTGGACAACTGCTCTGGTTCCATGAATAATCATGGGATCTTATAAACTGTTACACAGAAAAAATCACAGGCTTTTCTACAAATAATGTAGGGCTAATGCTCATACTTGAAAACTGCCTTGCATCCCATTTTATCACCATCGTGCTCCCTGGTGCTATTTTAGCTTGGACCCAAATAGTTATGTCCCAAACACCACCTGACTGCGCTTCAGGGGATGCCACCAGGGGCACAGGGGTGAGCAAGGGGTTTGCCCATATGAAAGCAAGCTTTGCGGTAATGCACAGCTCTACAGAGCCAGAGAAAGGGCTGTGGCTCTGTCTGTCCTTCTGGTAAAGATGCAGCCAGAGGTTCAATTTTGAGAAATAACCACCCATTTCTACCCACAGCCCCCAGATTCCCAAAAATGTACTCACAGGAGGTGTGGCCCAGTTTTGGCTGGTCAGGAAGCTACGTAAGGTCTCTCCCCACAATCGCTGTAAGGTCCATAGCCTGTGTAAGTCAACAGTCTCATGGTACGTAGCTGTTCTCGGATGTTAGTCTTGGGTAGTGCTATGTTTCCACCTGCAGGTATGAGAATCCTCAGTGAGCAAATGATCTTGCAAAGTAGGGACAATGATAACAGGCAAAAACTACTGGAAATGGTAGAACAGTTCACAGTGGTGTTTTATAACAGGGCCTTAAAAAGTGCCATACAGAGGAAGGCATGGCTACAGGCTGGTTTATTTTTCTATACCCTATGACTGTTTGATGCTCTTGCTGAAGAGCTCATAGCCTAATATTTCAGGTGGCACCTTCCTAGAAAGTTAATCCATCAAAAAAAAAAATAAAAAAAGGTTTACAATCTTTATTTTATTCTATCTCTGCATAAATTTTAGGAATTCCCTTTTTGTCTGTCAGTAACATCAAAACATTGAAGGGTAGTGAGAGGTGAGGATAACACCAATGAAATATGAACTGACACTTAAAAACTAATAAGGCATTTTCTGCTTGACTGATAGTTTTGATTTTAATTTCAGTAATTTATTCTGAATATTCTGAATTTATTCTCAATCTTCATCTCCTTTAAAATGAAGGGTTCCCTGCTCATATGTCTGAATTCATTGCAGAAGGGATGGGAAGAACACAAGCTGAAACAGTAAACATGGATAAATGTGTTTCAACAACACTAATCCCATAATAGTCAGCCTCCTTTACAATTAGGACAGAAGTCCAGTCTTATTTTATTGACAAGAAGCAGATTGTACTAATATCCTTGTAGAGCACTTGGATGATAAAGCCCCATCTTGCAGTTTGTGCCATGAAAAAATATCTATCTCCCAAAACTTTAAAAGTCACTTAATCTCTTTTTTAACAAGGGGTTTCCCAAGTATTAGCTGCTACACCGCCCGCTCGCGGCGGAGGTGGCTGTTACTGTCCTGCTTCGCAGAGGCACGGACGAGGAGTCAGTCGCCTGTGTATAAAACGTGGAGCGAGCAGCTGCAGGTCTCACTGACTTCAGCACACGCAGCAGGTGTTCAACACTTCTGAAAAATAGTGTTGAACACCTCGGTTTATGCCCAAACTGGCAATAAAGGAAGGAAAGGATCCATCACATTTGTTATCCAGAGTCACATTAGCCACCAGACAATACCTCTCTCCTTTTTAAGGCTTGCCCTCAATTTGGACAGATGTTTTTTTTTTTAAAAATGAGTAGACTTCACAGATTTTTCTCTACTTGTGGACAGTGACTTAACCTGGGTCCAACCTCAACTGAAATAAACAAGACTTCTAGGTAAGCAAGCTGGTCAACAAATACAGATTATTTTGGGTTTTTTTGAGGTCAGTATGCCAAAGAATACGATGAACAGCCAGCTACAATTCTCAGCGGGAAAGAAGGCAGTAAGAGAACCAGGATTGATCCTGTGTCCAGCCCGATGAAAGGGATCCCACAACCCTTAACACAACCAATGAAAACCATGTGTAAATTGGATTTCTAACTGTTATTACCACCTTTGGCCAAACAAACCCTGCGGCCAGCATGAGAAAACGTTGTTATATATTTGCAGTAAGACCAGAAATAGGCCAGTTCTAGTCCTGTTGAAAGAATCCTGCCTTAAGCATTTAAACCCTTTAATTTTCTCAAGGGCACAACTTCAAAATGCCAGACTAAGCGCTTGCTTATGGAGAAGAAGTAGTCAAGTACCACTGATTCCACCAGAGCTTTGCATAGAGACAAGCATCTCTCTGGCATTGCCGTGGCAGGATCAGGACCTATCTATTTGCTTTACATCCTCAAACGTATGTATTTGATCCTCCAAATAGAGGCAGTCTCCATCGACTGACAAGTGACATCAGCTTCGCAATTCATTTAAAACATCTGATCTCCAAGCAACTGGCTTCCCAGATGAAAAGGCCTACGTGTGGAATTTACACCTACCCACCTTTTAAGTAGGGAGTTTATTACCTAGTGGTTTTCAGCTGATACTTAGGAATGTCTTTTTAATACCCCTGTTAACAGAAGTTGAAAGGAGGTTCGACTATGTGGTTGGTCTTTAATGTCTATCGGCTACTTGAGCCAGAAGGAAAGGGCAAAGCTGGGGGAGGAAGGGGAGCCTAACAATGTTTATTTTGCTCAGAAAACGAAAAGTAACAGGTATTATCAAAATAATAGAATCTAGTTTAGTAGGAGAACTCCATTAGCGTTTACTGCAGCTTCATTGTATCAGCTGTCATATTTGTTTCCAAAAAATCTGTCTGCTGTAATGGAGTTGATGTATTTCAGTTTTTCATGGAAGAGGTGGAGAGTTACCTGTTGCAAATATTTCAAGATCATCAGCAACACCTCCTTTCGTACCTTAAAGCATATGTTCAAATTTAATAAATAATAAAGTACGATATAGGTTATCTCCAAGTGTTTCCTTTACTCTACATGAACAGCTTGATGATTGCCTTTGCCATGTGTGATAGTGGTTTCACAGGGTTTTTAAAAAACTGGGATAGCATCTAGTGGTCCCAGAGGAAGTTCAAGGTTTGTACCCTTGCTTTCCTGTTATTAAAATGGGCTTTCGTGCCCTGTGCTCTGAATGGTTCATTTTGCAGCATGATGAATTTTCCAGAACTGGGTAAATCTTACATGAAATTCCAATAGCCAGGAAAATTGCATTAAGAGCTCAGTCGTGACTATTCCTAGTTGAGCTGTGCAGCTGAAGCTGCGTGTTTGTGAAGGGAGCTATTTTTCAATTGCTGTGATTACATTTCAGCTCGGGCTGTTCCATTTCATCCAGTGAACCTCCTCATCAGTGTCTGCTCATTTCTTCCTCCCCCATGTCCTAGCACTGATGTGCAGAATTGCTGCATGCTGCTAATAGAAACCATGTTTCATCTTGGTGCTAAATGAAATTATGCTCTGGGCACAGCCTGCAGTTCAGTCTAATAATTATAAAATGGATCAATAGTCTGGGTAAGAGACAACATACAAGTGTTAAATTACAAATTTTATTTAGCTCTTACATATTTCACATTCTGAAATAAAGCGCTATGTGCTTGTTCGAGACACCTTTCATAAGCACGCAGTTAACCCAGGGGTGAGGACCACTGATTTTAAACTGCAGTCATAAATTTCTTGGCAAGTCGCTAAATCTTAATTTTAATCACATTCAATCCCACAAAAAACAAGTTTGTCCTTTAGTCTGCTGATGAACATGAATGGCATATTAACTTTGTGGGTTTTTTTTTTCATTTGCTCTGAACGCTTCCATGAATTTTGCCTAACAAATTAAACTCAGTGCTATAACAGCCCCATTAATACATTTGAGTAAAACCATTCCCTTTTTTTTTTTAATAGGTAAACTTTGCACACACAGAGGTTTTCAGATTATATGAAAGTGGTTAATATACTGGAGAGCAAAGCTGCCATTCAGAGGGACACGGACAGGCTGGCGAAAAGATCCGGGAGCAGCCCTGGGGGCTGCAAAGCCCTGCGCCGGGTGGGCTAACCCCACGCAGCAGCACAGGCTCGGGGTGACCAGGGGGCAGCTTCCCAGAATGAAGACCTGGGGAACCTGGTGGGCTGACAGACTGGAGCAAGTCCAGAGGAGGGTCACCAAGCTGATCAGAGGGCTGGCGGACATCGAGTGTGGAAAGAGGCCCAGAGAGGTGGGTCTGTCCCGCCTAGAGACGAGAAGGCTTAGGGGAGACCTTACTGCTGCCTGCAACTGCCTGACGGGAGAATAAAAAGGAGAGCAACCTAACTCTTTGCAGAGGTTCACGGTGGAAGAAAGAGAGACAACGAGCACATTGCGCCCTGAGTCTTACAAGCCTTCAACCTTTCAATGATTCACCATAGGTTTCCCACTGTACTTCTGGTGATACAAAACACCGGTATTTTTCCTGCCTGCTTAGATTTTAGGACAGTCGTGTTTGGGTGACAAGGGTATGGCGCAGAGGACTCTATTCTCCACCACTGAAGACCCTGCCCTTTTTCCTTGCCTTATAACCAGCGTTTATTTTCCAGCTTTTCTAAATTTTTCTACCCCTAGCTTGTCCCATCTATGACTAAACATTATTTCTGTTCCTCTTTTCTCTCTTTTCCTTTCTCTCTCTCTCTCTCTTTTTAAAGGTTTCGTCTATTAGATTTTCAGGCTCGTTCTTTTTGGTGCTTCTTGATACTGACAGTAGAACTTGTTGCCTTTTTTAATATGCCCTGCCCACATAAATCATACCTCTGTGTTCGCCTGCTCAGTTGCATGGATAAAGTTAATGTTAGAAGCAGGAAACATTTAATTATCCACTAGAAACAGTTTTTTTTTAGGAAGGCGAAAGCACAGGTTATCGAATAAATAGCTATGGTAGTTACAGTATACACTATGTTTAAAATATATTTTGTTATATTATGTTTTATTATTATATTTGTTATATACTATTTATAATATATACAATATATACAGATAGGGGCTTGGTTAAGGTTGTAAAGTTGCAAGAAGTTATTTATTTAAGGGCACCATTATTTAGAAAACTTTTATACTATTTTCATTTCTATTTTTGAAACACATGAGAGAGCAAAACCCCTAAACTCTTACCAATAAAACTTATGTATAGGCCAGTAAGTCAAGCTTATAAATCTATTAGGTCAAACAAAGAGAAGGTAAAACAAAGAGAAGGTAAAACGTAGAACTAGTGGGAAAAAGGGGTTACTGATCAAACTCAGCTGCCTTCACTCTGAGAGCCCATTTAACTGTGTGCTGCTGGCTGCCCTGTCCCTCTGATGAGACTGAGACATCTGGTTTGCACCCTGCCTGCTTGGTTAATGGTAATTGAGATTTGTAAAATCAGTGCATGCATGAATAAGCAGGTAGGTCTTACAGAGCAGGTATGCAAATCTTGAGAGCAGCTGGTCATGGCTAAACTTCTGCTCTCTTAGGGTCCAGTTTGCTGCAGACCAGGGAGAACAGTAAAGCACTGTCTGGAGAGGCAGCGCAATCACAGAGGTGGAAAAATCAGGTCACAAGTGTCCTGTTCCCAACCCTGCTACTGATCTGCATGATCACAGACAGCCCCATCTTCTGCTCCTGCTCCCCCACATCTCTCCCTGCCTCAGATACAGACTGTGTCAGGGGAGGGATTACCTCTCTGCAGCAATGTTCTACATCAGGCTCTCCACAGTTGTCAGCGTAAAGCTTGTGATGCTGTCCTTTTACCAAATACTGTAAAAAATGGAGACAGTATCAGAAAACTTATCTAAATTCTCCAGGTAATGCTGCTTTAAACCAGTTGAGCCCCCAGAGAACCAATTTTCTAAAGTAAATACTGGCAAATGTGTTGTAGTCAAAGAAAAAAAAAAAAAAAACCACAAAGGAAAAAAGGGAAACTTAAAATTTCCCTGACATTGACCTGCCCTGCCAGGCTGGGATGCAGTCATCAGTCTCTTGCTCTTATCTGGTATCTGACATTCTGTGACGAGTTGAAAGCAAAGTAACACGGATAGTGCTCTCTTTTGAAGAGCAAAGTGTACCAGGAACTGAATTTTCAAGTACATTCAACGTGAAGTTAACTCTTAGATTGTAGGAGCAACTTTTAAAGGTGAGAGAAGGAGAAAAAACAACCCCACAAAATGCAACCAAAACCAAGGACTCAGAAGGGCTATTGGGGATTCCCAATCAATACGCATGTAAAGTAAGCTAACATTTACATAGGCCCTGCTACTTTCAGTGTGCTTCAGACAATGGCTAATCAATACTCATTACACAGCTTTAAAAAGGCTGAGTGTTCCGGGGTGGCGAGCCGCAGCCTCCCAGATACAGCACAGAGCCTGAAGCCAGCTATTTGGCCGGATACCTCCATCCTTGGGGTTCTCCCCAGATCAGACAGGCTGTCCTTCTCCAAGGAACCTAGCAGCCTAATCTTTCAGAAGAAAAGCTCAATTTGGAGAAATACCATTTGCCCACGGCACAGGAAGGAATTTCATGCAGGCAATTTTGAATTAACAAACCCAGCCCACCCTAGGAATCAATTCTGAGATGACAATGAGATGAGCCCCTGGCTCACAGACCTGGAATTAACCAGTATGATCCAGCAGAGAAATCAGCTGATTATGTTAAATTTTAGACAATCATGAGGGATACACTAGTTCTGTTTCAAATATTCAGGTATGCTCCTCCTGAAGTTTGTGACTCCCTACTTATTTTGGGGTCGAATAGTAAACATTAAGAACATCCATTATATATATTAAGTTACACACTTGATTTTACTCACATACACTCATGGTGCCAGTAATGCCCTGATTTTTTTTTTCAAGGCTTCCTCTTCCAGCCCAAAGATAGCTCTCCTGCCCAGAGAGTTAATTTTTTTAAAAAAATAAAAATCAAAAATTTAAATAATAATTAAGAAATGGCTCCATGGCTGTCACAGTTTTCTCGAGTTTGCTTGGTGCCAAAATTCTTGAGTTGTCCTACAGTGAGACGTTGCATTTCAAAAATAAATTCAAACCTACAGAAGGAGCCAATCTTTATGGCTCGGTGGGCTTTACATCAGACTCCCTATTCATTTAAAATCTTCCACGACGACTTTTTCTAGCTTAAAAGAAACTCCAATAAAAGATGTTCAAACATATTTTGTCTTGCATTATATAAATGCCACTGAAATTCAGCAACAGAATATTTTCTGGACACAAATTATAGAACTATTTTTTCTAGTGTACATCTTCAGGGTGACTCTTAGCGCGACTTTTGCGCCTACATCTTCCACCTGGTAAAACGTGCATGTAGGTGTCTGGCCAGGGGCACAAGCACTGGGGGGGAAAGATCAAAGGCCTATAAATGTGTCAAACTTTCAAATGCAAATCACCTGCCATAACGCTGCTGAGAACAAATCCTTCATTATCACCATTCTGTGAAAGGCTTAAATTAGCCTGAATTGGCTGAAAAGAACAAGAAAAAGAAAGCCATTTATCTTCCTGTGAGTTTTATTACCTTTAGATTTATTTGGCTAATGGTCCAATAGCCCACTAATCAGAACATCTGCATAACAAATTCTTCAAATAATCCATAAATAAAATACGTGATCATACAATCTCGTTATTAAAATAATTATACCGAGAGCTGTGACAACAGGTTATTAAGCGAGTCCTTACAATAAGCCACTCTTTTTGCCAAACTATGAGCTAGTGTGGTTTCTGTACTAACAATTAGCAACTGGCTTCTGAGCTTCAATTACATTTAGGGGACTTTTTAATGTGCACTTCCCAAACTATATATATTCTCCAGGTAGATTCCATACTCATTTTAGGCTGTCACTATTCTGAAAACATAATTACTTTCCTACACAGTACTATGTCTGGGTTCTTTTAGAGATAGTTTTAGTGATGTAATAGAATATTTGATGGATTTAACTGACTACAAGAGCAAGAGTTATAAAAAAATATTGCACTATACCGAATCCTTATAAATAAGTGGAAATCCTAGCACTGTTTTGTTAAACAAACAGCTGCAGAGGTTTTCTTAAGTGAGCTTGATTAGGATCTTTGAAAGAGGGTACACCTTGATCAGAAAGCTCTCACTTGGGATGGACAAAGGGTTGTCTGAGGGGAGCTGGCTGGGGTCCCTGAGCTCAGCAAGCATCTTCAGAAGGTGTCCTTGGCTCGGTCTGGTGAGACTCCTCAAACACCAGAGCTGGTAACCTTCATCTGCACCGGGGGCACTTTGTGCCTCACTGGCTCTTCTGTTGGTCAAAGTTTTGATATATTGTCCCTTTGAAACATTCGCTCCTCCGAGGTCACCTACTTGGGCTATAGTCTGAATTATGTCATCGGTTAGACACAATATACAAACTAGGGTCTTTTCCCCAGGGGCAAGTAACAGGGTTATATGAGTTCATACAAGAAGGCTACACAAGGTTATGCAGATGCCTACATGGATGTCACACCACGAGGAGCCTGCAGCTCTGAAAGCTTTTCGCCGTTCACTATCATGACACAGGAGTTCCAAGTCTTGGGCTTCTGCGGTGAGAGTGGCCTGGCAGTTGGAAGATGTTCGTACAAAGGTAGAGCTGCTGAACTGCATGCCTTGGGCTCTCCCAGGAGGTTATTCCAAAACTTGTAACACAAGTGCTTGGGAATTCAGGATTAATACATGCCCTACACACCCCACTGTACTATCTCCTGTTCCTCTGCTGTATCTCCTCAGCTTCTCCATAATACCAGTAGCACCCTCCTCAGGTCTTTGATAACCCATCATGGCAAAACTACCTTTACATCCTCATGTCACCCCAGGCATCCTCCCTCTTTTTTGATCTGCCTGATAGCCAACAGACAGCCCGTGTCACAACTTAGGGGAGCACGTCTGAGCTGACCAGCCAGCTGGCTGTCATCAGAGCCACTGCTGGGTTTTTTCCCTTAGAGAGGCATAAAAAGTCTTTCTTCCTTCCCTGAGCAATTGATTATCAAAAAAATATAGCCCTGAAACCATCAAATTTGGTTGAAATTGGCCAGTTGTTAAAAAATATCCGTGAAGGAGAAAGGGAAGAAAGGCACATGGCACAGACGAGACCTCTTTCCATAAGGGCCTATGCCCATAACAAGGTGGTATGGCTACTCTCCCAGAAGAGAGATGATTTGAACCCATCCAGGCCAAGACACAACCAAGGCACTGAACCAGTGTTTGGTTTTTTTTTTGTTTTGTTTTACTTTTCCAGCTGAAATTTTCTAGTTATTAAGAACTTCTATGAAAAGCCTTTTTCATCTATCCAACAAAATAAGAGAGGCCTGATTAAGTCTACTAAGCAATAGTTCTGGTTGCCCACTCTTGGAAAACTTTCATATTTAGAATCATAGAATCATTAAGGGTGGAAAAGACCTCTAGGATCAAGTCCAACCATCAACCCAACACTGCCACGTCTCCTAAACCATGCCCTGACGTGCCATGTCTATGTGTCTTTTAAACACCTCCAGGGATGGAGACTCCACCACCTCTCTGGGCAGCCTGTTCTATCAACTCAAATGCACGTAAGAGACTGGCAGCCTGTAGTGCTACGCAAGCTTTCCAGAGAGAAGTAGTACCCACAATTAAACCACAAAAGCAATTTAGGTATAGTAAAATGTGATTAATAAAACTGGCCCAGTGCCATACAGCCATCTGTGAACTGCTAATTGTCCATTCCTTCAGCAGCATCTCCTGAAAGATGCTGTCCTTCTCAGCAGTGTCTTCCTAGGTCATACTGAGACATCAGCCCTGTAACCGATTGGAAGAAAATAGACCATCTCCCACATTTCTAACTGGCAGGTCTTGTTTGGTAAATGGGCCATTCGATAATTAAAAAAAAATAGCAACATGTTAGTCTGGATGCAAAGTCTTATAAAGCCCCTGTACAGCAGGAATGCACATGGCTGTAACTCCTGAAGCCCTTTGTTCCATTAGACTCCAGGCTTTGTAGAATCTGAGCCTGAGCACAGAGCTCTTTTCCACCCAGCTGCAGATCAAGCAGCAAATTTAGCTCACCAGTGCAAAAGATTCAGAGAAAATGCCTACAACACACGGCAGTGGGCTGAGCGACAGCGAGGCTTAAAGGCCAAAGCTGCTCTGAGACCTGGCATTCACATTGGACTGGAAGACAGACCTGAATTCAACCTGAAACAAGGCCACAAATGTCATGTTTTTGCAACAGATAAGATGTGGACAGTTTCTAGGGTCTGGGCTATCTTGTCTGTCTGTTATTTGTTATGTGGTGTCACCACCAGGGCAGCACTGGGATGTTCCGATGGAGGAAGAAGGCAGCACGTAAGGGTTCATCTGGTAAGCTTGCCCACAAATTTATTCAAAGCAGACCACGCTCACAGTTCCTCCCACCATGTCCTGAAGAACACACCCACAGCTCACCACAGATCCAGCCCTTGTCAAGAACGTTTGGTAGGACAACTATCTCAGCTTCGAGCTTGGCTGGGGAGGTGCTTGAGCAGAGCAAATTACATTTTAAAATATTAAAATAACATAAATGCTAATGTACAGCTACTTCTACGCTATCTTGGCATTGAAAAATAGCCCTGGTTAACTTCTTTTCCTTCATTGCATTTCAGTCAGGCAGCTACTTCACTTTAAATATCCATTTTAGTATCAGTAGCTGCTTTCATGGAGCAAAATTTTCAAAGGTATGTCCCTTTTCCCAGCTGTGCTCCATCTTTGCAGTGACAAAATCTCTACAACTCTGTCAAGGGAAATTGCGGTGGGAGGTGGCGAGGAGCCTTGGGTTTAACAAACTTTAAAAGTTTCATATGTAATTAATCTTATTAAGTTAAATTCAGTACTGAGAGTAGCTACCATGCTGGATACGTGAGCAAGAGAACAGTGCAGAGTGGTTCTGTCACCCATTGTAATTTTGTTTTCTTGAAACAGTTAAAGTGTTTTGTTTCCTGAAGGAAAAAGCGCTAAATCTAGCGCTGGGTTTACTGTTTTGCCAGCAGCACTTCGGTTTATAACAACTCTCAATAATATTCTAACCGCAGCCTCCTTTTATCTGCCGATATAACAGGGCACGGTTTGGCACCTTTTTAGACATGAAAAGACTTTATCTTGTCTCAAGTAACAGCTGCCATTCGTCTCTTTCACCACTATATTTCCAAGTATCTTTCCTGACATACGAGCACAGAGACAAGCCTGCGCAAAGCCTCGAAGTCAAATAATCCCCTTCTCAAATAAGGGAATGTCTCTCCTAACTAGCAAAAGATTTATCGAGTTCATCAATCCTACCACTAACATAGAAATTCGTAAATGCAATGAAAATGAATGTTTCCTTTTGTTAAGCACGTTCACACACATTGCTAACTCTCTCAGTAGTATTTTCCAGTGAAAAAAGTAAGTGCACGTGTAGCTTAATGGTGGGATATGTAGAAACTGAGGGGTGTTTGGTTTTACTTTTTACATTATAACTTTTGTAGCTCTCTGTGTATATAGTCCATATAAAAACAGTATTAATTTTCTGTTCTGGTTGTTTCCCCGTGGACCTGAAATAGTGAGTTACAATCACGAGAAATGCCAAATAAATGTTTCCTTTTGTTAAGCTACCCTAAATAAATTTGCTACATCTAAGTAGACGTTTAATACTGTTTATAAGTAGAAATGATGATATTTATACTGCTGAGACAAAACCTATGGTTCTGCTCTATCTCTGCAGGAATCATTCAAGCTGCAGGGATGCCGACGCCAGGAGTGACAGACCAGCTAAAGCACTCAGGCCGGGATGGTAGTGCTACAGGAAAACTTGCAGAAAAGTACCTGAAGAGTGATGCATCCTTCATTTGCCCCACCTCCAGAGCAGGTACGGTTTTATTAGTTTAGACAAAGCACCCTGATAAAGCCTTTTCGGGCTGACCAAGACAGATGACAAATGAAAATAGATTCAGGGTCATCAGGCTGATGCATCACATTCATTTATACTTACAGCCAGTTTAACATAATCTTGTAGGAATATTTCCTACAGAAGAAAGTTACCTGTTACACCCACTCAATTTATTTAAACATCATCCTCACAAGTGTGAGAGGTTGCAAAGCAGTCAGCTTTGGCATGGTGAAAAAGTTCCAAAGAAAAACCATCCCTATTTCTTAGATTGAGCAAATTACAGAAAGGTGAGAGATCAGAACACTAAGAACTGTAATTTCCCTTCCATAACAAATCACAAGTTTAATTCAAGCAACAGCTAACCCCAACGATAACTGTTCTTTTGTTTATTTGCTGCAATGAGCAGCCACACCCTAAACGAGAGAGGGCATCCCTACAGCTGTTTTCACCTCTATTGCTGCTTCTAAAGCAGTGACAGAAGACCTGCACAGGACTGAGACGCATTGAAAATGAAAACACTGAAACTTTTCTGCTTTTAATGCTTGAACTTATGAAACCAGATTAATTTGTAGCGGTATCAGCACCATAGTCTCTTTTTTTCCTTCTGCAGTTCTTAATGTCTTATATCTCATTTCTGGTTTCCATCATCAGCAAAACAGGAACTTGTCGTAATTCTGATACAGTATTTTCAGCAAGTCATCCATTAAAGCAGTCATCCCAGCTAGATTTTGAAAACAAACAAAAAACCTTCCAAAAACCGCTCTTGTCCCCCAGTTCAAAACAAAACCCTAAAACATAGAAAGTCACACACTGCGTGGAGGGATCATAAAAATTCACCCAAAGTGCGTTCTCATACACTGGGAGGGAACAAAAGTGAGGCCATTCACATCATGTTGGCATTTTTATTACTGAAAATTCAAACTATCAATTCCAACTTTCGGTATTCAAAGTCAGCAGCAAGGAAAAAAAAAATCATACATAACCAATAACGGTGTTTTTCCACAAAAAATGGCCTGATCTCTCCACTACTGACCACTGCATAAGGAATCTCTCCATTTACAGTACCCAGGTGACTGCTACTCTCATACTCCTTAGCAACTCTATTCTTCTAGCTACCCTCTCACAGTGGCTGGGTGGTTAGAAGTCTCCGGAAGAGAGACTGACCATCTTTAAAACAAAGTACATTTCCAGTATTCTGGTATTTTTTTTTTTTTTTTTGCTCATTTTCACAATACATTTCTCATTTGGAAAAACAACTATAAAGAGACTTTCTCCATCTGCCCACAGAGGAAAATCAGAAATGACTGTATTACCTATAGACCATCTATTTCTTCCTTAAATACATCTGGAATTTAGCTTCCTAACTTTCAAAGCCTTGGCCTTCAGGAAGAAAGACCGACATTTTCATTAAGGCATGAAAGTTCCAAATTTCTATTTGTAAGAGCAGCCATCCTTCTGGTTGGTCCACAGAAAAAGTTATGAACGCTTAAATGCAGGCAAGGAGGCATTTTTCCCATAAGCTGTTGAAGATAACTTTTTTATGTATGATCAGAGATTGCTTCTATATTAGAGATGTAGGAAGAACACCTTCAAAAAAATGCAACTGTATTCAAGTTCCCCCTTTGAAAGCAAACATTTACATTATATTATTCAAAGAATCTGCAATATCATAATTAGATTGATTTTCTGTAACTTCATTCTGTTATAAATAGAAATGTTAGATGGGATTTCATATGTTCTTAAAAAAAAAAATACCCCAAACTACAGATATTTGACTTAAACAGCCATCAAATTTCCTTAAATATTAGATATGACAACTACAAAACCCAAATGTCCTTACGTGGCTTATTCCATTCTTTGGAAGATGCACACACTCAAAGAACAGTATATTATAGGGCATGGCAGATCTAAAATTAGCTACCCTGCAAGGTACATCTGCTGTGTGTCTCTATCTGGTCCTTCAGAGATAATCAACACAACCAGCAGCCCAGGATTTGAAGACGCATTTTAAAACTAGCAAAATTAAGTTAGGGGAGCAGAATGGAAAATTTCAGATGGAAAGAGCTGTATCACTTTGTCTTATTAAGAATATCCTACAGCAGTGCAGGCACTATTTTAATAAGTCTGTTTTTATAAGCAGAAGGACTAATAGCTGTACACAAAATCCTCATAATTGGTTGGAAAAACCCCTTTTTATTTCGTAAATAAACCTCCTTGCTCCCTTGTGTACTACAGCCTGATGATTATGTAGCAAGTTGAGTGTGATCAAGTCCAGAATAACTGGCACTTGCCTATAATCAGCTATTTGGTACTCGCACTAAACATTTTAGTTTCAAACTGTAGCTCCAGTATTGCAGTATTTCACAGCACTCCGTATTCATCAAACTGTGCCACCTAAAATTGATAGAGCACACTGCAGAAACTTTGAGAAATAACTCTAAGAGCTGAGGGTTCAGAGTTGTTATTGTAATCTATTTTATGGAGAACCTAACTGATTTTGATTCTTCCTTTTAGTCTTTCAGACAGGGGGAGGGGACTGTCTGTCCCTGCGTAAGTCAGAACAGCATTTTTGGCTTCCTGCGTGGGACCAGAACCTGAGCTACCAAATGGTTGCTCTGGACTTTGGGAACAATTAACTTCCCCTGCAGAGGATGGTTTTGAAGAAACTTGCAATGAGAAACTATTACCAGCTTGTTTTGAATTGGTCTTTTTCTTCGTCTCTTTAATTATAAGGGCTGAGTCACTGTTTGTTTTTTTTCTAGTAACAATGTTACTGCTTTTCTTTGTAAAAGCTTTTTTAAACTGACCAGGGTTCAGCTGCCTTTTCTGCCACTCATAAATCAGATTTTTATTCGTGTTCCCATCATCACTGTCTTCACTAGACGAACATCTGTTCTGACACACGCTCTTTTTACAAGAAGTCTTCCAAGTAGTTTGTGTACGAGCTTTTCTAATGTGACAGCCAGTTACCACATCTGCTGGCTTTTGAGACACTGGAAGCACTTCGCACCCAGGATGCAGTGCCCCTGTTGTTTGCCCACTGAGGGCTACAGATGTTGAACTGCTTATATTGTGGTCTTTGTGCATCATTTCAGCCAGGTTGTCAGCTTTTTTATACTGACCTTGATAAATGCATATGCTGGATTCCCTTGCATAGTTTTCTGATAGCACATTTTTACTTTCCTGCACTATTTTATTTAACTGACATAAGGAAGAGACATAATCTTTATCAGGATTCAATGTTTCTTTTGTTTGTTTAAAACATTTCAAAGACTCCAGTTGCATTACATCTTTAGGCTTTGATGGAATGGAAGTCTTCTTAAGTATTTGCTCACTTAAAGACCACTTCTGAAGTTGTTCCATATCACCGTCTGAAACCAGACCATCTGCGCTATCAGAACGATGCTGATCAGACTGTAGATCGTCAGAATACTCTGAGCTTTTTCTTCCTGTTTCATGACCCGGTGGATGCGAGTGTTTTATGGCTGTAGTTAAGTCAGCTGCTGGATCATGGATATCACCCCCACGGGCTGGTGAAGTGCTGAAGAAGGCTCCTCCCCAGTCAGTACTGCTCAGTTGTAGACCAGCTGTTACAGAGGAAGAGGATGACGTCCCTGCATTTTCAGTAAATTGTGCTGGCAATACAGATGAGTCAGCCAGCGTACTCTGTAAGAGCAAGTAAGGTGATGCAGTCAGAGTAAGAGCAGCTGCTGATGCTGGCATTTGAACAGTTGTTATGCAGGACGCTGCAGCTAACACTAGGTCTTTTGATTCAGTGCTTCTCTGGTGTATCTGATCTTCTGGGGGAGTTTTTATATCTGATGTAGAGTACTGCACAGGAAAAATTCCACATCTAGATTTTAAATTCATTTGAGACAGAAGATCGCTAACTTCATCATAAACATTTGGCAATTCCTTTTCTTTTGGTCTGTCTTTCCTGTCTGAAAAAATAAAAAGGGAATGTCAAAATGGCATATTAACCACAGTTCAGATTTCCTAGTGCTGAAGTATAAAATGGTAAGACAAAAGCACAGTCCTTTCAAGATATCATGCCCTGATCTTGACAAAACATGATATTGCTCAATAGTGAGAGAAGCATTTGTTGCTTTTGCTTCTTATATTCTGGCAAGACCCATAAGTTCATAAGGAATAAGCTTTTGGCCTTACTTTTCTGTTTCTTCTTCAGAAATTCTGACTTTCCTACTTGATAAAGGGCAACAACATCAGGATAAGCAGCCTGAAACAAAGACTCCTCTTCTACTGTGACTACAAACAACTCTGCAGGCTCATCTTCTGCATCAACATAATGTTCTAAAAAATTAATGAACGTACATTAGACATGTATATACATGCATATCAAAGTAGGAATAAGAAAAACAAAACGAAAAGATCTATTTGAGTACAAAGAGTAAGAAGGTCAATCGTACAATGTTTGAGATTTAGCTACAAGTCAAGTCTTTTTCTTTCTGTCAGTCTCCTGGCACAAAACAGGCACACTAAAGGTAGAAGTCTGTCAGCACAGAAAAATTTCTAGCTAGTAACAGTCACAGCTTTGGGTACACAGTGAAATAAGATATGAAATTCAGAGTCCAGCCCTTATTAACATGTACCAGAAAAAGTACCTGAGGACTGAGTCCCTTGATTTCCAGGTTATGGGGTGGCTGTTTTGGTTTTTTTTTTTTTTTTTAAAAAAAAACCCAAAAAAACCCAAAACCCAAAACCAAAACACCTTTGCTTTTACTTTCAGGGTATGTGAAATTTGATGCACATTTTCTATTGTTTCCACAGAACTGTTTCAAATCTCACCCACATTTCACTGCCTCAATGTTGTCAAACTCTTTTGCACTTTACGCATGCTTTTCTTTTTCTATGAACTGTTTTGTTCCATAACATACATAGAAACCAGACCAACCTGGTTTTTGCCACTCAATCTCAAAACAAGGAATTCCATTTTTAACACGTGTTTTGATTATCCTGTAAGGACAAAAAAGAAGCCCATTAAATGATTTTGTTTAAACAGGAAATTAAAAAATCCAAATTAAGTAAAAATATTTCAATACTCTAATTTCTAACGATTCAGAGAAAAAAATATTCTTGTAATGGTGAAATTAATACACCTTTTAAAAATACACTACTTCTCTGTATCAGTTATACAGTAAAATTTTGGATTTAGATTTGAGTACTGAAACAATTTTTTAAATGATACAGCTCAGAGGAGCATAACAAGAAACCAAAAAGCTATTCTGTAACAGACAACTGTAACGCAGACCCCTAGAGACATAGTTAGTTGATATCTTCAACTAACGCTACAGAGAAGGCTGCTGCCATAGACGATTTACTGAATGACCAGGCAGGGTCATTTATATCTTTTGCATGACAGCATGAAGGAAGATAAACCATGAACTGAGCAGGGACAGTCAGTCTTCATGAGATTTTTCTTAAAACATTATCTACACCCCAGTTTAATAGATTCCCACACGTGAAGAGGCTCCTGATGAATCATTACTGCATTTTTAAGCACTTCTGAGCAAAAGAAGTCTTCTAGAGCATGAATGATCTGTCTTTTGAACTCTTGAAACACTAGGAAGTGTTATAAACAGCGGATGGAAATTAATTCATTCATCAAGGTAAATGCTGGTAATTTATCTACCCAATGAATTTAAAAAGCAGCCCCCAGCCAGTCTCTCCACTCTTTTGAATGATAACACTGAACAGAACAGCTTCTTTGCAAGTAATAATGTAACAGACTATGACACATCAACCCAGAAGAGATACTGTCACATTCCTACTAACTGTCCTTCTGTCCCCCAAAATTAAGGTCTATAGAAATCTTGAATGACATCAAGGAACATGGAAAAACTACTGACCTTCCTGTAATACAAGAATTTCAGGGGGAGAATTTTGATTCCATTTGGGAAATTACATGGTCAGACAGTAAAGTTAAAATAAGTAACAATTCCCACACGGAGTGAAATTAAGTTCAGATTTGTCAACAGACACTGTAGATTCTAGAAGTTTACCTAAGCCTATGAGAAGATTAGATAATTTAAAAAATACATTGAAAGCTGATAGAATAAGAAAATCCCTGAGTAACAGACACCTGGGGGGTGGGAAAATATTCTAGGGGAAAGCAGTTACATGCTTATCTCCGCTCCCCCCTGCCCCCCATATCCATTTTCAGTATCAGGATGCTTAGACAATTTTATATTCCTAAACACAGCAGTCCTGAATGAAGATGTTTTCAGAAGTAGCAGAACAGAACCGTAAGCCAGTCATTTCATCAGACACACAGTACGGCAGTCCATAGGTCAGATAAGAAATCAGAGGCTGTGACTGAATCTGCAGATGCTCATTTCTAAGTCTAGGCTTTTATATTGAATCACAGAAGTCAATCGAACTTCTGCTAAGAACCTGAGCAGAGGATCAAACCCGCAATGCTATATCTCATGTGCAGATGTAAGGAAACACAACAGAAATTAAGCATAGGAAAAAGCAGTCATTGTCAGAATGAAGAACTGCTGTATGTATTACTCTGTGGAGCAGTAGTACAAGAATTGGTGTAATGATCTAAATTTTTACCTCTATTCAAAATAAGCACAAGGCTTGAAACAGAGATGGAAGAAAACCATTATATTTCCGTAAACAAGGAAAAAACCATGTGATTTTCCTCGAGCAGCAGAAGCAAACATATTAAGTTCAAGAAATCAAGCTACATTACCGTGTTGCCTGCAGCTGTTTTGCATCAATGTATCCAGATTTTCTCTGGACCATATCATAATGTGTCAATAGTGCTAATAGTTTCTTACAAGCATAATGTTTGGTCCATTCCATCTTCTCGGAAGCAAATATCTGTTAGTATATAAAAGAAAAAGTCTTAAATTTTAAAACTTTCTTATTCTGTTAGACATCATGCATAGGCAGCTATGTACCGGGAACACAGGACTAAATAGTTAAAATATCTAGAACACTTTTACACATTAGTGTCATATCTAATGATATCTCACTGCCAGGGGAGGGAACAGTCATCTGTAACAGGGCAGATTCATCAGCCGTCAATAACAAGCCAAGGGAACAGTTGTAGTGCCAGCAGCAGGAATAAGACAGCTGCTGAACACCTGATCAGATTCCGATCAGCTAGGCAAGGACCTGTGAAAATTATGGAACTTGCACGTGAGAGAAGGGTGAACACGGATTTTCATTAAAGCTACACAGCGCAACAGCAGTCTATTTTGCTATACATAATTCTCACACTGTCATCGATCCTGGAAAATGAAACATTGTAAAAAGATTCACTTCCACAAATAAAAAAAATTGTTAGAAAACAATGCTAACATGCATATATTAACGCCTCTCCCCACACAAAAGGAAACCTCACAGGATATTTACCCTTTCTTCTATGGGCAGAGGAATAAGCTAGACCACTTTTGAGCTTTGTGCTTTGAATTAAAGGGCCTCTGAACTTGAAAGCTGGTAATGTTGTCCTAAATACAAGCCTGCTGTCTGTTTTTGGGAAAACATGCAACATTCAGAGTAAAAGCCACTTCTGCTTGTTATACACAGAAGCTTATTATCTCAATGATACCAAAGTAATAATTGAAAATAAAGTTTAACATTAAAAAAAAGTCCACACTCATGACCTGCTGTAATACCCAAAGTTACCATATATGCACTGTATCCGTATGACAATGGAACAAGTACGAGTAAACACAAGAGCTGTACCTGTCAATACCCTTATGAAAGCTGGATGAAAACAGAAAAGATAACATTCCTGAAGTATATATTATGCTGTATAACCATGTACTACTTTATACACTGTATAAATAATGCAGCGCTCAGACACCCAATCCAGTCATACTGGGCAGTGAGACCAAAACAATGGCAGGTGACCTTTTTTCTGAGTTCTCTTTCTTCCCTTTTCTACATACCTGTTTACATCAACTGATTTTTTTCCAGTCTTCTATTTTAGACTTTCAAAAAAAATGAGGTATATTAAGAAGTTGTAGCAAGATACTTTAATTCTTATTTCCAGTAAAATTACCAATGAAGATCAAGATTATCACAGATGCTTTCCTTACTAATAAAAAACTACAGAGCTGAATAACCAGTATTTTGTCATATACCTGAAAGGACAATAAATTTGGCCTTTGGCATTCTTTTATCTTGATCAATTTATTCTTGTTTACAAGAAATTCTTGGATAACCTTGAGATAAAACAAAAAAGAGTTTTAGAGAGGGCATAAAACTGACATTTCAATTATTTGATTAGAAAAATTAATCTTTAATTAAATAGGCTTGTTTATTACCTCAGAGAATGGAAAGCCCTCACAACTGTTAGCTTTTCTGCAGATAAAACAAATGCGTTAGGAACTGAATACAAATGGGAAAAATGCAGAATTTAAATGCTCATCCTGCACGTAAACGCAGGAGAAAGCAGTTAGATTTTCAAGACATTCCTACTTTCTGATACTGTCCTCCACTGCACTTGCTTGTTTCTTTCGCTCCAAGTGATGCCATTCACAAGGGCAGCCGTGTTTGGAGTCATTGGGTTTGCAGTATCTAGTGCTTTCACAGAATTTACATCCACTGTGCTCATGTTCCTTGTAAGATCCTATAGAAGCAGATGCACAAAGCATGAATAAAAAAAAAAAAAAAAAGAGGTTTCCAAAATCTCTAAATATACAAAGCTAAGAGTACAAATACAAAGCTCAGAACACATATGAGCCTGCCATGAATAGTGGCTGTAAGCAGATCTGAGCACATTAGCTGTATTTATGTATCTACAGTAAAAACTGACAAACACAAGAAAGCTTTTCAAAGACTTTTTACCCAACAGTTTCAGACTTCATGCTGAAAACTATTACCCAAAAACTACAGAAGTAGTCGATGACAAGCTGGCAAATGTATGTAAGTAATATATTTGAAACAAGCTTTTCCTTTGCCAGGTGAGAGGTTTTAACAAATTCACTGTTCAAAGACACTACCAAATGAGGTTCCTTAAGATTAATTTCTTTTTTAAGAAAACACTGCAGCAAAACCCAGCAGTGCCAATGGATTTAGTCCTCTTGATGAAAGACTACTTCAGGCAACTAAACAAACAGCTGCTTGACAGTACAGCATACTTCCTTTACTGATAACGTTAAAAAGGCAAATATCCGGGATCACACAACAGCATTGTGATAACATTCCATCCGCTGCCAAACAGCTTCACATTTGAGGAAAGGTAGTCCCCAGCCTTAAAAATATTTATATAAAAGATACACATACACAATACTGAAAATGTGAAGATAGCCCACAAACTGAATGACTAGAAAAGCAGTTTTTAATGCCATTCATAAAAAACTCCAAAACCCAACCAAAGAAACAAAACAACTCCACCCCCCACCCAGAACAAAAAGTAAACAATTAGACTAAAAATAAAGTTCAGTGCTTTTCACACTGACCTGGATGATGGCACTCAGAACAGTGAATTACCCTTTTAACAACCAAAGGTGGATTATTATCATACTGAAATTGTTCTTTCCATTGCTCAAACCTAAAAGGATGATATGAAAAGGATTAAGAAATACTTTTAACTTTCATATTTAAAATAAAACACTGAAAAATACTCCCCTTATACTTCTCAATCATCTACCTGAGAAACAGAGTTTCCTAATTTATGAAATAGATTTTCTTAAAGTACATTATATGATTGTTGGATTTCTAGTATTGACACACACATTATGGTAACAAGCAAAAAGCATTTGGTATCTCATGTCCTGATCCCCAGCCCAACTAAAAATCAGCAGAAGTCTCATCAGTCCCTATGACTTCCTTTCCAATATATCAACATAGATCTGCTAGCTCAAGAACCGGGAGGCAGCTAATGTTTAAAACAGTTAAGAAGCTTGCCTAGCAAAACACAGAATTCATTTAGCAAATATAAAGTAAGTAATGTGGCAATCTCTGCCCCCAGGTATTACAAATATTGCCTTGGAACTGAAGTACATACCACAAAGTCTGTGAATAAAATCAAACTACTTCAGCATGCAACATACGTTTTCGCTTTACCTTTGCAATAAGTTTTGACCTCTGAGAGCCTCAATTAACTTTAAAGCTTGTTCCTTCCCAACTCCTGGAATGCCCTATAAAGACAGAAATATGAAACATTATTTAATAACAAAGTATTCAGATTGTCATAAAGACTGCCTTCATAACATTATGTAGAGAAATGACAAAAATTATCCCAGATATTGAGAATAAATTGAGAAAAATAATTTTTTACCAAGGTCTAAAGTCCGAGAGGGTGACAGGTTACAGCTGTACTACCAGTGTAACACACAAGCTGCATAAAATGTTCTTATGCTCAATAGCAGCTCAAATAAAACAAGGTGGAGAAAGAAGGTAGTAGAAAACAACAGGAAAAGAGGGTTTGTTTAGTTTGTTTTCCTTCTTGCTGTCTGTAACAGGATGACAATGTAAAATACTGGTAACACTCCTGCCAGCTAACTGCCAGAGAGCTGAAACTTTTTAGAATTGTCTTGGAAAGAGTAGATGAAAACAGATCTTTTGGATTTCAAAGTCAACAGGCTGGACCTTAGGACACAGAAAAAACCCTGCAAAAAGCTTTCATTCACAGGGAAGAGATGCTTTATGGCAACAGAAACAAACTTTTAACACTTGAAGACCTCAAGCACTTAGGTGAAATCAATTCTGAGAGGTGACAAAAAAGTGCAAGAGCATTTTCTGAAAAATAATTAAAAACCCCAATAAAACCACAAACCCAAAGAATTTCTCCCTCCCTTTCAATAATTGCTTGCTTGATTTTGATATTTACTCTGTTATTACATCCTTAGTATGCATGTCCTTTACAGGAAAAGGGACAACCACTATGGATAATAGATAGGAATGGCAAATATTTTCTGGAACCTAGCTCATGGACTGAAATCCAGAACTTGGCAGTAACCACTAGACATACTGAAGAGTGAAATGATTTAAAACGTACATAGTGCTTTTCCAGTTCCTCTTACAATCCTTACTCTATTTTGCCAGTGATCAGTACAGTTGAATATAAAGACTGAACTGAGTGTGCTTTCTACAGCGTTATTACAGTTAAATCTATAGCTCATTTTTATTCAGCTGTAATGGCTGAACTGAATATATGCAACCATATGAAATAAACGTACATTCAAAACCAATCAGAAGTTCTCACTGGACTGCAGCCAGACACTCGGGCAGAGAGTCAGATATTCAGCTTCTGCAAGGAAGGCATCGTTTTGATACATATTCAACAAAGTGAGTGTAATTATAAAGTGGTAGTCTCATTTATCTGTTCCGCCAATCCCCATTCCCAATGCACTCCTGTAATTCAGCTTTCCATAGAAGTTTCTATCTTCATCCACTTTGCTGGGCAGCAGTAATTCAAAAGAATTATCTGGCATTACGTAATTGTGTCACTTAGTAATATGCAAGAACCCTTCATCCCAGGAGCTGCTAGTTCCATTACAATAACCACTAATTACCCACTACTTTTTTCTAATCTCTCTTTAAACATTTTGTAATAATAATATCCCCCCCAACTATTTAAAGTTTCCTATAACAGAACCAAGTTTTTCAGAAAAAAAAATAGAGCTACCTGCTCTTTCGCCAGTATCAGTTGTTTAAAAGGACAGTTTTATCAAATAGGAAAACAATGATTTAAGAATAACTAGATATCCACTGCAAGCCTGAATGGGAGCAATCATTGCCTGAAGTCACTGTGTGATGAACTGTATGGAAAACAAGTATCATCCCACTTCTTTCCTATTTCAAAATAGCCATTATAACAGCTTCTGTTCAAAGTCCCCCAAAAATTCAAGAGCTTATGAGGGGTGTGTGGAGAGGTAAAGTAGTAATGAGCAAGATCCCTCTCATTTAATTTATTAGGCAAACTTTCAAACAGGTGACTTCTACTTCTTCATAGGGCATATATTTACAAATGATAGAACTAAAAGGGGAGATATCCAAACTGCATCCAGAACTGGTGTTACTACTAACTATTCCAAACCGCATAGACAAAGCTGTTTTCTCTCATTTTCCACAGCTACTCTGCCAGGGATGTACTTTTAATGCAAATGGGTTCAAAGTATCCTGGCAAAAAACTGAGTTCTCATGTTTGCTCCAAGTATTCAACATCTAAACTTTTGTCTTCACCTCCATTATATAAAAGTCTGGAATAATACATAGCCATTTTGAAAGATTAATGTTCATGAACCATTTTGATTATCTTTAAGCCTTCGCAAATACAATTTACAGTAACTTACTATGTTTAAATTACTTCAATTACTAAGCATCGTCTTCAACTAGATCTCAATAATCATGCACTGTATACAGTTTTGTCAGCATGTACAGGTCTCCCTTGATACACTGTCTTGAAAAACAGTAAACTATAAGTACCTAATAAAAAATAATTATATTGCTTACCTTTGGAAGATAATCACAACCCAGAAGAACAGCTAGCCCAATCAAAGATTCTCTATCACAGCCAAGCTTCTCCTTAATAGAGGACATTGTATAACAGTCAAGAAGTGGATCCTGCAAAAGAAATTTATCACACATTTCATATCTCTAACATTAGAGAAGAAACTGCCCTAAGTCACATCCAGTTGTGATTGTGTACCCACCCCTATTCACCCACAGCTGCAGGAAATGGGTCTGTCCCATAAAAGATAGCAGCAAAAAACCCCTACAGCAGCAACTAAAATTTATAATGTAATGCATGAACACTGCACGAATAACTACAGTTATGGAATTTCAAGTTGTAAGTATGGGCATCAACTGTTGAAAGAAACTAAATAAGCCCAGGGATGTTTTTATTGTCTACTACCTGTAGAAAAGGTGTGGCAAAACTGACATTATCTAGTGCTAGTGGCTGTGTAATTCATCTCAAGAACTGCAGGTTTTTAAAATCCATGTAAACATTTTCATGGGCTACTTGAGTAAAAAAAGAAAAAATAATTAAAATGTTACTGAGACATGAACTAAAGGAACACCTGAAGCTCTGAAGGGTAGAGGGGCTCTAACACACCAACAGGAAATCAAGATTAACATGAATCAAAACATAGAACACTGGCGCTCCCCCCCCCCCAAAAAAAAAAACAACCCAACACTCCACACAAGCAAACAACCCCAAATAATCTTGTTTTCTGGAAAGTTTATATTACACATCACAGAACACTACAAACACAGACAACAACACCATAAGCATTCTTCAATTCAGTTGTTTTGCTCTCACGTCCAATACACGGATTACTGGTGAATCAAACAAATCATTCCTGTCTTAAAAGTACTATTTTAAACTAATACAACTACTAGAGAGCAAGTGCCATAACATCTAAGTAATTGTTTCAAGTTCCTTCTTTCTATTTACATTTTTTGGAAGAGTCTAAAGAGAGAGTGAGAACGGGATGAGGTACATTACCTTAGCTTTCATGGCAAAGTTCCTATAAACTGTTTGAGCTCCATATAAGAAGACATCTCCATCATTGGTAATGCAGCCATCAACATGTCCTTTGGCATTTAGGTAGGCACACATTGCCTCTGCTTCCCCAGCTGCTTGAACCCAAGGGACACCTAAACAATCCAGCAGATCAAGACACTAAAAGAAAGAATCCAAAGGGAAAGCGATTAAATACTGAATTAGATCCACTTATTAGCCATGTGTTTTCTCAGACACAAGCATATACAAAAACTGCTACTGCTGCACTGCCTATAGAACACTACATCAATACAAGCACTGCTTTAGGAGAAACATAGTTTATCATCACAGTCAAAAGAAATATCCAACTGAGAGTAAAGTATTAGTTACACAGCACGATTACTTGAACACAGCACGATTAATGGTTACTGCTTCACAAAATTGTTTACACTTTAAATAAATATTTAGGATGTTTTCAAAACAAGAGTAACAAAGGAATATTTACTTTTGTAAAGCAACACTGTTTACTCAAGCAGTAATACTGGGCTAGCACAGACACCTCTCAACAGACACCAGACTCCCTGAGAAAATCAAGCATAGAAGTATGGTACTGTTGGCCTAGTAAGGCTGGACCACAGTGTAAGACATACTGATATATACTCATTTATACTACTTACAAATTTCAGAAAAAAGTATTTACTTTAGAATTTAAGAAAACATGAATTGCTACATTCAATCTACTGAAGCCACGAGCATCTATATATTCTATATCATAAAATTCTAACTAGACAAAAATGGTTAAATATCTGCAACAATGAATAAGAAAATTACTGAATAGGTCTTTGCAACCAGAACTGCCTCAACCACCTACACCAAGAAGACTATACAATCTTCCTTTCAGCCTTATCCAGTACATTTCCAACAAGTGTATTCTCTTAGCTATTCAGCTAGTGTACCGAATCCTAGTTCTGGGTTACAAAACAGTTCTGTGTTCCCCTTCAAAAACACACTAGCTTGGCTTACGTAGGTACACAACATATTCCTGTTGTCATGTATACTCCAATCTAGGAAAAAAAAAAGTACGAATACTAACACTATTGAAGAACAAGGAAGCTGAATTTCTTTAATAAACACTCAGTGATGAGTGTCATTCACTACAGCATAACATGCACAGGAACACATCAAGTGAGAAAATTATTCTGACATTGTCCCCCTTCTACAATAACACTTAACAGATGCTGTAAGGCCCAATTTCAAAGTCATGTGTTCCCTCAAAGCTCAAAATACTGTTGAAATTTGTTGTGCAGAAAACTATTAATTCTTTTAAGTTCTTGTATTTAATTTGGTTAAGATTTCTTCCCATCACATTACAAATACTGAAACACAGCTCTCAACTACTCACCTCTTTTAAAATTGCTTTAAATAAAGATCTCCCTGTTTTTGCAGTTCCAACTTTCATTGAAGATCCATAGCGCATCTCATTCCTCTTACTCATGGTGTCTGCCTTCAACTTGGGGGCCTCTCCTTCCATGACAAACACTAGTTTAATTCCCATTGATGTTAAGAAGGCGAACCGAAAAAACAGGTTTCTGCAATAAAGCAAGGTGTTCCACAAGCTGTACAATTAGCAAAGCTGGATTTCTTCAGATGTTTTCCTTATATCCCTCAGCCTACTTCAGGAACAATCTTACCTTTCTCTCCACCCTTTATGATTCCCTCACCCCCAAGCTAACAAACCTTTTATCTATATCCCTGCCTTCGTTTGAAGTTGTTTTACTATGAACTTGTTACAGCTTTACAAAATTTCCAAGAAAACACCACATAAGGACAAGAAAGATCTTTTCTGGGTGTGAAGATGTAAGCAAATTTAAAAGGCTTAATAAAAAAAAAATTTAATATCCAAAGTCTGCTTCCACACATATCCACATTGATTCTTTTATATAAAATTTTAATCCCAAATCTATCAATACGGTTACATCAGATTCTGAAGTGACCGAATGCTGTGGTAGTAGACAGACTCAGATACCACTAATGTGCCAATTTATTTCATATGCAAACCAGCATCACTGAAGGGTGGAATTTTGCAAGCAAGCAATAATTATTTGGTCTCTAACAGTAAAATTGAGAGTAGTAGTATCAGACAGCATATCCTTTTTCCAGTAATTCCTGGAGCAATCTTTCAAAAAGAGTAGACCAAACATTTCTATATCTTCGACTGACGTGGAAAGACCATTACTCTAGATATAATTTTGGATATTTACTACTGGTAAAAGAAGATAAGCTGATCTTTTGAGATCTAGTTCTATTTTCACAAACAATATAAAAATCAATCGTGCAATAAGTTTCTCTAAAATACTTAGCAAAACAATTTAATTTTGAACTGCCTGAAAACATTTCTTTTTTTGGTAGGAATCTGTTCATCCCTTTGTCTTGCTTTGGGAAGACAGCATGAGAGAACTGGACTGATGCTTCCATTCCACTGCACACAGAACATCCTATCAGAGGGAAGTAATGACTTCTGTTATGCTTCAAGTTTTAGTTAATTAACCATTTTGGGTCATGACCGTAACATATTAAGAAATTATTCTCAGAAGATGATGATATTTTGTATCAGCTGAATTCAACAGAAGCAATACGAACATCTAGCAGCAGCTAGTAAGGCAGTACTCTTGAGCTAACTAATAACAGGTCATTTATAAAAATCTGTATATATTTTCATTTTTGTCAGCATCATTTGCAGAAGGCAGTGCTTTGAAGTTAGAGCTGCTTATGCTTGCTCATCCCTGAAGGATGCGTTTCATTTAAATTAAAAATATGCATATTCTTCAAGGTTTTTCATAAGCCTGAAGAATGATTTAAACATACTTAATTCAACATGGAGTCTAACAAATTTTAATTTATAAACCAGATGAGGCTAGAGCGTGCATGACTCTCAGTATGCTCTTAATTTACTAGCGTACAAACTGCTGTGATAAACAGCTGAAACTCCCATACCACCTTCCATCATACAGCCTCAGAAATATATAGGAATTAGGACACCGATCTGTGTTCCTTGATAATCTACATCACGCAGTGCAATACCACAGTAAGACAAACATGGTTCTGCTTACATCCATCTCATCCTTATCTACTGTTGATGCCTCAAGAGAAGGTAGGCTGGGTCCAAGAACTTCTGTTTGCACACAAGCATTAAGTTGAATTCAGCCAATATGTTGGAGCCTCCACTTCAAACCCTTTACATATATAGCACCAGCTTGTACAATACAGTCTTATAAGTTTCAGAGGTAGCCTTAAATTTGGAATAAGTACCATACCTAAATTATACAGCTCCAAGACTTTTGACTACAATAATTTATATGAATACCATACCTCAGATGTGGCTTGGTAACTACTCCAATCATCTTTTTAACAGTCTGTGCTTCACAAACCCACAGACTTAAATCAACAGCAAGCGTTTTTCCTTTGAGACTGCTCAAGTTGACAGGTTGTCTCACGGGCTCAAGGATTTGCCACAGATTAGTCACCCCCATTGTTCCAGCTTCTTTGTTGTCAGCATGAAGGTTTTAGCTGTGAAAACCAAGCAGAATAAAATACTTTCAGAATATAACATGAAGAATGACATATCATGAACGTGAGGTGTGGAAGATAAATATTTAGTCATTAATAGCTTTACTTTTATGAGCCAAGAACATCTGTAATTAAGCCTTCTAAGTGTGTAGCGACTCCTGTTCACAGACAGTTTATTACTAAATACCTTCTTTGGACTTCACATTTTCATTGACGATAGCTAAAACATAAATAAAACCAATCTTGGGGTGGGGGGGGGGGGAGGAAGAAAGAAAGAAAAAGCACTCATTTCTAAGTCAGAATCATAGAATGTCCTGAGTTGGAAGTGACCCACAAGGATCATCAAGTCCAACTCCTGCCCCTGCACAGGAAAACCCCAAATTCACTCCAAGTCTCTGATGGCATTGTCCAAGCGCTTCTTGAGTATTATCAGACTTGGTGCCGTGACTGCTTCCCTGGGGAGCCTGTTCCAGGGCTCCACCACCCTCTGAGGGAAGAGCCTTTTCCTAACATCCAACCCAAACCTCCCCTGGCACATCTTCCTGCCATTCCCTCAGGTCCTCGCATTGGTTGCCAGAGAGAAGAGATCAGCACCTGCCCCTCCTCCTCCCCTTGTGAGGAAGCTGCAGACCGCCATGAGGTCTGCCCTCAGTCTCCTCTTCTCCAGGCTCAATGAACCAAGTGACTTTAGCCACTCCTTGTACAGTTTCTCCTCTAAACCCTTTACCAACTTTGTGGCCCTCCTCTGGGCACTCTCTAGTAGCTTTATCTCCTTAATGTACTGTGGTGCCTGAAACTGCACAAAGCACTCGAGGTGAGGCCGCACCAGCGCAGAGCAGGGCGGGACAATCCCCTCCCTCAGCTGGCTGCAATGCAGGGCTTGATGCATCCCAGGGCATGGTTGGCCCATGTTCAACTTGCCATCGACCAGAACCCCCAGGTCCCTGTCCTCAGAGCTGCTCTCCAGCCTCTCGTTCCCCAGTCTGTATGTACATCCAGGGTTGCCCTGCCTGCCCCACATGCAAAATCTGGCACCTGCCTTCGGTAAACTTCGTATAGTTGGTGATTGCCCCGCTCTCCAGTAGGGCCGCCAGCCCGATGTAACCCCATTTACCATAACCCTTTGAGCCCAACCCATCAGCCAATTGCTCACCCACTGCATTACGTGTTTATCCAGCTGTGTGCTGGACATTTTGTGCAGGAGGATATTCTGAGAGACAGTATCAAAAGCTTTACTGAAATCCAAAAAGATCACATTGACTGGCTTCCCTTGGTCAAATAGGTAGGTAACATTTTCATAGAAGGAAATCAAATTTGTTAGGCAGCACTTTCCCCTCATGAACCTGTGCTGGCTGGGACCAATGAATGTGTTGTCTTTCAGGTGTTTTTCAATAACTCCCAGAATAATCTTCTCCATAATTTTGCCAGGCACAGAAGTGAGACTGACAAGCCTGTAGTTACCAGTGTCAACCCTGTTGCCCTTCTTGAAGACTGGGACAATGTTTGCCAGCTTCCAGTCAACTGAGAACTCTACAGGTTTCCCAAGGGCATTGAAAAATCATTGAGAGAGGTCTCACTATTACATCAGCCAGCTCTTTAAGTACCCTTGGATGAATCTCATCAGGCCCCATTGATTTATAGGGATCCAGATAGAGCAAAAAATCTCACACAAGCTCAGTGTTGATTGGGAGTTTATCATTCCCACAGTTATGGTTCTCTAGCCCAGGCTGGGAGGTCCCAGAGCCCATCATTGATGTTGAAGACTGAGGCAAAGAAAGCATCAAGTGTCTCTGCTTTGTCTGTTTCCCTCTTTGTGAGGCGACCGTGCTCATCAAGTAACGGCCCAATGGCTTTTGCCATTAACACATTTTAAAAAGCCCTTTTTATTGTCCCTCACAGTACTGACCAGCTTCAACTCCAGTTGGGCTTTGGCCACACATATTTCCTCCCTGCAGTGGTGAACAGCATCTCTGTAGTCCTCCCACGTCACCCGACCTTGCTTCCGCTGGCCATATTTCTTTTTTCACCTTATTTTTAGAAGATCCCTGCTCAGCCAAGCTGGCCTTCTGCCTCCCTGCTTGACTTCCTACATTTTTAAATTGCCTGCCCCTGTGCTCTTAGGAGGTGGTACTTAAAAAGCAACCAACACCGATGGCCCCCAGCACCTTCAAAAGCTTTTCCCCAGGGGACCTTACTAAGTGATTCCCCGAGCAACACGAAGTCTGCTCTCCTCATATCCAGAGGTGAGGTCTTCCTGGCAGTTTTCCTCCTGTTACCATAGATTTTAACTTGATTGCTTCATGGTTGCTGCAGCAAAGGCAGCCACCAATCACCACTTCACTCATGAGACCCTCTCTGTTAATAAGCAACACACCTTGGTTGGTTCCCTTAGTACTGGTACCAAGAAGTTATCATCCAGATGGTTTAGGAATCTTCTGGACCTGTTTGTACCAGCTGTGTGGTAGTCCCAGTTTATATCTGACAAGTTGAAGTCCCGCATAAGGACAAGGGCGGATGACTTAGAGGCATCCTTTAGTTCCTTAAAGAATAACTCATTAGTGTCATTGTCCTGTCTGGGTGGCCTATAGTAGACTCCCATGACAACATCCACTTTATTTGTCTGCCCCTTAATCCTTACACCCAGAAGCTCTCAACTGTGTCATCGCCAACTGCAAGCTCCACACATTCCAGATCCTCCACTACATACAATGCCACCCCCCCACCCCTTGCCTGCCCGCCTATCCCTCCTGAAGGGCGTGTAACCATCCACCATGGCACACCAGTCACAGGACTCATTCCACCAGGTTTTACTTATGCCAATGATGTTGTACCTCTGGGTCTAGGCCAAGGCTTCTAGCTCCTCATGCTGCGCATATTTGTGTAGAAACACGTCAAGTGCAGTTCACTGTGCCCATCACCACATGGAACAGTCTGAAGAATCTCAGTAGCATGCAGCTCCTTGAACTCTGGCATGCCATCATGTTGCTCGTCACTGACTAGCCTGGTATTGCCCCTTTCCCTCTTCCAATCTCATTTAAAGACATGCATATGCACACTCCGAGCTTTATTTAAGAACAAAGAAAAACCACACCTCTTGAGGGAGTTAATTCCTGATCGAAAGTGGTAGGACTCACATTGAAATGTTTCTGTTGAAACAGAAGTAGCTTAACGCTACTTGAGGAGTATTTACAATGATAACAAAACTTAAACTCTCCTTAATATTCCAGGATGAAATAAAAAGGGTCAATAGCCACAGATTCCGACTTGGGAAACTCAAGTTGGACTTCAGAAAAAAAAATGAGAAAGGGTACTGTGGCACTGGTTGCCCAGAGGTTGCAGAATCTCTCTTCTTGGAGATTTTCAACATATAGCCAGCACACTGTGTTACTGGTTTAATCCAATACTGGTGGAAGTCCCACTCTGAGCAGGGAATCAGCATTACCAACCTCCAGAGGTCCCTTCCAACAAATGTTTTGACCTTTATAACACTGCAATTCCATAAACATGCCAGTGGGTATGGTTTTACTATTTGTATTTGGCTACTGTGTGACTGGCACTACCTATCACGAACACCAGCTGAAAACATACACCTGTTAGGTGGGATATTTCTTTGTCTCTTATTTAACTTTAATTATATAGCTCTATTGTCCATGCTACCCCATTACTGGATTTAATTTTCTTCCTTTCCTTCTTTCCTTTTTCATTATTCATCTCATTTTCATACCTTACCACTTCTATACAAGGCTTCTAACACATACTCTGCTTTTACTCCCTCATAGTACCAATCTATTCCTGCACTGTCTTATTGCACATAGTTTGCCTCATGCTTATTTCTCTACTTCTCCCTCTTTTCCCTCAGTATAAGACGATAAAAAAGTCAGATAGAATCTGGAATCTCTTCTATTTCATTCTGAGGTTGAAACTACTGTATACTCAGATAAAATAAAACCCTCCTTTGAATAAATGACTAGGTGAGCTAGCTACCTGTGCTCTGAGATCAGCTTACACACACGAGGAGCTATGCCACCTCGCGGCTTCTAGTGAACATGGCCATGCTAAATTCAGCAATCTTCCACATTTAACACCATCGCAGCCTGTCAGAAGAACAAGCCTGTCGTTGTAGGGTGTGTTGTTTTATACTCTAGAACTGTTTCAAAGCAAGACAGCTAATCAATAATATATAATTTCTGCCACTGCAGGAATTCCAGGTCGTTTTTAAATCAAGTTCTCATGATAAGTTTTACTTTCAATAGAAATCACATTTCTCTAATGCATTTATTTAACTACTTTAATCACTCAACCTATTTTAATTGTATACATAGAGGTATAATGTATTGCTTTTGTTGTTGTTATACCTCAAGCACTTAAAATGAGTTAAAATATTAATAAAACATGCAAATACATCGCATAACTTATTGAAATCCAGGATGATCAATTTCTCTGATGCATAGGGGAGGCTAACACAAAGCATCTAAACCTTTCTCAGAAGACAAGTGTGATACACAGCTTCGGGGGGTGGTTAACCTAGCAAAAAAAAGGTAGATGTCTTTTTATGTGCTATCATTTGGTTCCTGCCAATCTACATCAATACTTTTTTTTTTAAAACCTGTGTTAGTTTGTTTCTAAATACTGTTACGGAATGTCAGATGATCATTAACAGGAAATAAAAATACATTACAAACATTTAAAGTTCCATAAGATTATAAATAAGTAGTATAAAAAATTGAAAACTACAAAAAAAGCCACTTTTTAATGAGATAACAAAGTATTGTTATTTGAGGACAGAAGCTTTCCTTACTGCCATTCAATATATATCTAAGGTTAAGTTATGAAAGCCAGTACAACCTACCAGTCTTTGCTTTTTTGAGCGTATTCTGTAAAATATTTAGATCTGGATCTTGTACACAAACAGATCTACTTTTAATAGGAGTGACCTGTCTATTGGGGAGCTTCGTTCATCACAAGCCTCCCATCTTAGGAAGATAGTAACTTCCAAAGAAGGGAGACTGAACCTGACTTTTTTCATATCCTTACAAATCACTAAAGACACCATGCTATTGTAAGATCACTGAGAGGAAATATAAACTGAAAACCCCCAAACAAAACTTTTTCATTGGGCCAGAACCTGTTACAGCTGTATAGCTTTTATGTTTTATAAATCATGTTTTAAGACTACATTCTACTCTACAAAGTTTTTTACACAGCCAGAAAAATAAGCCAGATATTTGAAAATAACTACAGGAGACATTTAGCACTCAAGTTTAGCTCTTACAGATATACTTTCACTCACAGCCAAGGTAACTTGCAAACACTGGCAAGCATGTGCTTTGCGTCTGACCCAGAGACCGTTTAAAAAAAAAATAGAAAGAAAGAGGACAGCCCATGACACGTTTCTAACAACTCCCCCCACCCCCCCGTCGATGCCCCAGCACCTGGCACAGCTGTCAGTAACCCGGGGCACCCGGAGCACAGCAGCAGCGTGCTCCAGCGCTTACACGTTCCTCCTCAATCCCCCATCGTTCCCCCCCCCACCCCCCGCCCCGAGATGAAAACAAAAGCGAGAAGTTAAACAGCAACACGCCCAGCGCCTCGAGTGCAAGCATTTAAAATTCCCGCCTTGATGGGAGCGAGAGGTAACAACGCACGACACGGCGGACGCAGACGCCTCCCTGACCCGCTGAAACACGAACAGCCTCCTCTACGAGAGCAGCGGGCCTTCCGCTCGGCTCCCGGCTTGGGGCCGGGTCCCGCTCCCGCACCGCTCCCGCCCGCGGACGGAGCCCTGAGGCGGGAACCGGTCTCCAGCCAGGCATTAGCAAAAACTTACATTCCGGTTTGAGCCCCGAAGGGCTCGGGGAGGCCCGAGGCCTCCGCAGCGGAAGGAAGGGAAGGGAAGGGAAGGAGAAAGAAAGAACGAACCCGGGAAGGGTCCCCCAGGGCCACCCGCAACGGTCACCGCCACCGCGGCACCTCTACCCTCTCGAAAATGGCGGGCGCCGGGAAACCTCCCCCTCGGGGCGGGGGGCGGGCCGGCAGCGCCTGCGCGCTGCCGCCCCCCGCCCCGCCCCGGCCGGCGCAGGACCTGCAGGGTTTGGAGCTTGCGGCGGTTCCGGTGACCCGCCGGCGGCCTGGAAGAGCGGGAGGGGAGGTGAGATGAGGTGAGGTGAGGGGCGGGCAGCCCGCCTCAGAGGTGCGGGCCTGGCAGCCGGTGCCGCAGTGGCCGGGCGCGGTTCCGCTCTCTGGGGGCGCGGGCGGTGGGGAGGTCGGTCGGTCGCAGGGTAGCGGCGTCGCCTGTAGCCGCCCCGCCGCGCTGTACTAGGGCAGCGCCGGGCCGGGAGCCCCGCGACCCGCCGCGCCGGGGTGGCTCTCTCAGGTGGCTTTGCCCGGGGCACGTTAGCGGTCGGGGCTGGCTTTTGTCGCCCGCCGCCTGGCATGGCTGCCCCGCCTGATGCGGGGCTCCCGCCGGCTGCCCGGCGCCGCGAAGGCGGGCAGGGACCGGGGAGCGGCGGTCGGCCCGGCTTTCTAGTTCCCCTGGGAGGCGAGTGGGTCCCTCCGGGGGAAGCGCTGGGGCGAGGGGGCGATAACCGTGGGGTTGTTCCCGCCCGCTCCTTCCCTGGTGCCTCCCCATAGAGGAGGCGGAGGTGCCTCCTGTACTGGTGCCTGCCGTACAGGGCCTCCCCAGGGCCCGGGGGGTGGTATGGGCTTCTTGTCCGTTAGCTGTGAACGTACGCGGAGGGGGGGCCGTGAACGTCGGGGTCGTGCAGCGCAGCGTGGGGCGTCTGCCTCGGGCAGCCCTGAGAACGCATGGCGCTCCGCCGCTGCGGACGGGGCCAGGCTTCTGCCTGCCGGCCCCTGACACCCGTGCCTTTCGAGTGCAACAGATAGCTCCCTTCGTAATTATAAACCACTAGAGTTAGCTTTGTGTTTTATTATCGCTATCGTTGTGTCTGTTTAAACAAACGTAGCGTGAATCAGCAGGAGACCGCGATGCTTTTTTTCCTTTTATCCCAACCTCTGCTGCCCCCCATGTCTCGCATTCACCCCCCCGTAGGTCTGCTCTGGTGTCTTGCCTCTGCCTCTCTTTTGCTAACTGGGTGAAAGGCACTCCGGGTTGTAACTGGTTCTGGGTGCAGTGTGGATAAAGCGGGTGTTGCGAGTGGCAGCTGCTTCCTACCCTGCGTGGACACCAGGCCAAGAGGAGGCTGCTGGAGAGCTGGTGGAGCGGTTTTGGTGGCAGGAGGTGGGTTGTGTCTGCTCTGGATGAGGCTGACTGTGAGCAGCCAGGTGGGGAAAGGGGTGGACAGTTGTACAAGTGCATCGTAATGGAAACTGTGGAAAGAGATGCCGTTGGTTAAGTTGGAGCATGGGTGGGCATCAGGGCGTGTGGCTTCCAGTGGTTGCAGCCTCTGTGTTCCTATACTGTGATATTAACAGGGTAAATACTTTTCTACTAAAACATATAATAGTCCTAATAGCTTTATGCAGCGCATTTGGGGATTGCGTTTTTCTTTCATGCTCTCATTACGTGCATAGTAATTACTTGGAATAATTTGTAGTGATCCTGTGATGTTTTTATAATTGGATCTGTCTTGCCCTTATTTGTTTCCAATTTATAGCCCCAGTTTTTATTCCTAACTGTGTGCTTTTACATTCTGTGATGGTAAAGTTAATTTTCTCTATTAAATCAGTAATTTTGTTTTGTTTTTCTGAATAACAGTAGGGTTCTTGTTTGAATTATTGGTGTTCCTGACTCTGTCATCACAAGTTTCTGTTAACATAGTCCTACTTTATATTGCAATATAATAATAAATTTAGGCTTTAGTATGATGACTGGTCCATTTAAAAAGAAATTGTTAATATTTGTCAGTAGTGTCCATCGTTGGCTTCCCATTAGTCTCTTACATATATTAAAATATTTGCATTAATGTATATGAAGAAAACTGGGGGGTCTTGGTGCAAGAGTTTTGGGAGCAATTAATGTAAAAAAAGGAACTACTTCTGTCAAAAATGTCAAGATGGTCAGACGATAAAATTCAAATGTGTGTGTCATTTTCTGTGTGGTTTTTTTTTAATTCTGATTATTGCTTCCTATAGATTTTAAAGCTTTTTTTTTTTTCTTGTGAAGTCTTGTTAGTGGATTCCTTGTCACTGCAGTCAGTTTCTCTTTCCTTCTGGCTTTTTTGTACCCACTGTAGGTATTACATCTGCTGGTACTTGTCATAATAATTTCTGAGGCTACTTCAGTGAAGTTTGCTTTCAGTTCCAGTTAAGTTTTGTTTGCAGTACTAGCTCTTCAAGATTTCTGGGGTGCAGACTATTCTGACCTTTGCCGTCGTCATGCTTATATTACATGAGTGAGTTTTCTTCTAGGTTATTTTGTTCTGTTTTCCACTCTTCTACTCTTTTTTCTTAAATTTCAAAACATTATAGTGATGGAATTCATAGTCCTGATCTTTAGTTCAGACATTAGTAATTGTGACATTTAAATCTTGTGTCTTCTTTGCTTTCTAGAGAGGTTTCAATGGAACAGCAAATTGAATGAATGCTTGTCTTCATATTTAGGTGATAGATAAATTCCAATAGCATACAAGTTACTCTTTCCTGGTCTGAGTAATTTAAACATAAAGACATGTTTATACAGGAAACTGAAAGTAGCATAGCAAAATGTATGTATGTGAATTGTGAAGTATATTTGCTTCTTGATTTCTGTGTGTATGGTATTAAACTACATAACAAAATGGAAATGGCATAATTCCTGTAAACACTTAATGGACATAATTATACTCCAGTATTTGATCTGAAATCCTTGCTGCACAAAATTACTGTAAGAATAAGAACATCAGAGGAGAAGTTTGTTGTGTTTCTGCATTTGCTTTGGATTTTGTTCATTGCACTTAATGGGAGGAGTTGCATATTATTTTTTTCTTTACCATTCGGATGCTGCATTGAAGAAGATTGAGTGAATTATTAGACACTGTTTTATAAAACAGTCAATGAATATCTAGGATA
Source organism: Phalacrocorax aristotelis (assembly GCF_949628215.1). NCBI lineage: Eukaryota > Metazoa > Chordata > Aves > Suliformes > Phalacrocoracidae > Phalacrocorax > Phalacrocorax aristotelis. The sequence continues at coordinate 12,735,672 of NC_134278.1, forward strand.
GACATTAAATACTTTTTGTAACAGTGTAACAAATTTTAATGTCCGTGGTGTTTCATATAATCAATGCTGTTGCCTGTGAGACTTAGTAGTGTGAGCTATCTGACCTTCCCTCAGCTGAGATCAGGCTGTAGTTTGACCAGAACATGAAGCTGGCACAAGTAAAAGAAGCTGCTCAAAGCACTCTGTTTCTCCACAATGACCCAAACATACAGATCTGCATGGTGAAATAGTTAGGCAACTTATCTCATTGAGAAAGAAAAAGAGGTTTTTTCCTGCAATAATTTTCAGTAGAATCAGTGCCTTGAGACAATTTATTATTCTGCTGTGTAAGGAACTGCTTGAACTTAGGGGGATGAGACAGAAACAGAAGAGGCAGAGGGAGGAGAGGCTGCTTCTTTCCACTGCAGTGCTAGTGGTTATGACTGAAGTCGTAATTTAACAGTCTTTATTTAATTGAGTTCTCTGTAGATTCTTCAAGTTATTAATCTTAAAACATTTAAAGAGAGCATGTGGAGCAAGACCCACAGAGAAGCTCTGGGAGGGCCCGAGGGCTTTAATGAGGGGGCTCCATGGGGTGCTAAGGTTGTGCGTTGCACAGCTGGAGCTGCTGTGCTCATCCACCCAGTTTTCTCAGGGACAGTGTCATCTCCCCTGCAGGACACAGGAGATTATGTTAGGAACTGTGAGGCTGACCTGCCTGCCTTCTCTCCTGGATTGTCCCATCTGCTCTGTGGGACACGAAGTGGTCACTCATTATCCTTAAATGTATCTGTGACTAGAAGTGTTTGGGTACCCAAGCTCCCAGTGTGTTTAGTCTCCACACAGTCAATTTGGTCTCAAACCACGGCACATGGTATCAACTTTGGACATGTAATGTCTCTAATGCTGGTCATTCTTTCCTTTCCTGCACCCCACCCCCATTTAAAAAAAAATATTATTATTTATTTATGTTTATAAATAAACTCAGCCTACTCTTAGGCCATTTGTCATGCAGCGTTCTTTCTATAGCAGTGGATGTTAATTACATTTAATGCCTCTGAATTTTGCTTGAACTGGTGGGATGCATTTAAGTTGGTTGACATCTTTCCTAGAAGGGAGATCTATATTAAATTCTAGTAAACAAAGTTATCAGAGTAGGAGAACATACTCTGTTTCAGAAACTTTGACATCAGAAAACTATGCAGCTGATGTCGGTTTTAGCCTGTTTTGGACACTTACCAGTAGGCGACTTAAATACTGGTAAATAGAATATTGTGCGTAGCCTTTGTATGAACAGGACCTTGCTTCCACTTTGGGCAAAAGTATGTGAACTTCCATGTTTTGCGTGGTGCTTTGAGGCTTTAGGTATGAAGAAGGTAATGTGTACTTCTGGGGGAATAAAAACCATGCCCTAAGGGTATGGTTACAGAAAATATGAGATTTTGACTAATCTTGATGCCTGTTGTTTCAGATTTTGTGACTAGTAGACCTTGTTACTTTTGCAAGAATAATTTCTGACCAGTCATTAGTGTGGGAAGCCTGTGCGTTGTTTATTCATTTGTAAAAGAAATATATACATGTGTTCTCTGTATTAGAGAATTGTGATCCTTCATTAATAAAATAACAGCATTTTGTTTACTGTGATCATATTACACTGCCTCACAAAAGCAGGCTGGCTGCGTGCAAGAAACAGAACAGGAACAGTGCTATGAATCTAAATTTTCCTTTATTCTGCTATTAAGTGTTCTGCATATTAATTTTCTAGACATTTGTCAACCACATTTAATTAATAAATTTTCTTTTTGCCTGCGCAGCTCACATAATCAAACCAGCATTGATGCTGCTGGTCATATTATGATAGTTAGGTACTTTCTACAACTTAATCTTCACTCCGTTACTAAAACCGAAAACAATTCTAGCAAATATCCCAAAGTCTAATGTACCAAACAAAACAGAATTAAGGTTGATTTTGTTGTTAATCAACAAACAAATTCAGCTTGATTAGAATAATAAAGTTGTGTTTCTTTTGGTCTAATACAATTTCTTCATCATACGCTTAGGTTTAAATCCATTGAAATTTCAGTGCTGAAAAAGTATGTTTGTTGCAATGTTTGCTATGATCTTAGTATTTATTTTACGAAAGTAAATAGAGTGGTATGTCTGTGCTGTCACCTGTAGGTATGTTTTCATCTCGAAGACTGACACCTACAGTCTTTCATTACTTTCATTTTTCAGTACTCATGGGTAAGAGAAAGGAAGTAAGTGTTTCACAGACTGGATCTTGCAAAAGACAGAGACAAGAATACGCAGATGAACATAGCGATGAGTCTAATGAAGAAGAAAATTCACAGTCATCACCTGATAGTAATTCCTCTCTACTGTCGGTAAGTTGTTTAAGAAGTTGTGGGGGAGGGGATGTATGAAAAAGCTGATATAAAAAAGTTCTGTAGTTTTGGTACGTTGAAATAAATGCCTTGCATGTAGGCTTTAGTGGAATCAATATAAAAGAAGCTAGGGGTAGTGGCTGTGATGAAGATTTCTGCATGAGTTCGTTCTTACCTTATGTCTTTTGGGTCATGTAGTTATAACAGTTAATCATAATAACTGTATTGTGGTTTTATAGAACAAATAGTACTGAACTTGTCAAATAACCAAATAAAGGAAACAGATTTTGTTTGATAGAAGTAAGGTATATTTGGTTTATGGTTTTAGTAAAAGCAGAAAATATATTTAGAAAACAAATTATTTACTAGAAGAAGCACTAAATACTTGTTTATTTTGCACAGCTGACACTTTCAAATGACTAAAAAACCCTAGTGTTCTGAAATGCATATTTTGATGGAAATAAAACCAGAAAACAGGACTACCATTTTTTCTGCTTTTCTGTAGTAATTGAATTCTAGTTCTATGGAGGATTTTAAAAAAGTAATTTCTGAGATTGCAGATGCTGTCTTGTGTATTACAAGACACGGTGTTTGATTTCTGCTACACAGAAGCATTATTCTTCATTTTTTTTCAACAGAAACTGTTCTGTGTCATTGGTGTGTTTATTTTTCCTGAGGACTTTGCTTTCTTAGAAAACAATGCCATTCTGAAGCACTGGCAATAAAACTAAAGCCTCCTGTCAAGACAATACTTAACCACTTGAACAGTCGGCTCTCCCATTTCTAGTTTAATTTCCTCCTTCCTGATCTAATTTTTCCCTCCTAAGCTATACTAAGAATTCTCACAAATACTGTTATTCCAGTAACAGAAAAATCTTTCTCTATGGTCTTTACTACCTTTCTGATAACTCTGTAGAATTGATGTTCTTAATCTTTCATATTATATTAATTATAAGTTAGTTATGGGGAGAACTGAAAGTTACTCTGGGTCAGCGATGAGCTTTGGTAACTGTTTTGCTTTTACTATGTAACTGTGCTGTAGCAAGCAACTTTTCGTAGTGTCATGAAATCCTGATTTCCTGGTAGCTTGTAACCACTGATGTTTTGTATCATACTGTCATTTGAATTCTCATTATATATGAAATAGATAAACTGTATCTCATTAAAATGCGTACATAATGCCAGTCTTAACTCTTAATTCTTTAGACTGTAGGGGATGTTGGGGTAATTGAAAGTATCCAGCTGAAGAACTTCATGTGCCATTCGATGTTGGGGCCTTTTCAGTTTGGATCAAATCTTAACTTTGTCGTTGGAAACAATGGAAGTATGTATTAATTACATAATTTCTTTGTCAAAGAACACTTTTGTTAATATCAAATAACAGTTTGGTTTTTTAAAAATTATTTAATGTTTAATCATTTTCGAATTGTTAATAAGAATTTAGGTGATGCAATATTTATTTGAAAAGTTATTACAAGCCGTCTTTTAGTATTCACTTTTGGACTTGGGAACCAGACAGGTCTTTCCCAGTAGTTCAAGGCTGGTGAAAAAGTTAGGTCTTAAATTTGGAGATTTGCAAAAGATGATGTGAATATAAATCTTTTCAAAGCTAATTCATATGTAAATTTATATTTAAACTAAATGTACTCACATGTTCATTATTAAATGCACAGTAGTTTTCCAAGTGTATGTCATGTCAAAACTGTTATAGGAGAAGGAAATTATACTTATTTATGCAAGCTCACTTCTTTTGGAGAGAGAATTTCAAATATTAAACATAAATTTTTAAAGAGAGCTTAAACCTTTCAAATGGTTGCATAAATGATAATGTGTGTTTGATTTCTTTTGTTGTATGCTGTTTTCTATATGCTTGTAAGGAAGGGGAGATTCTTTCCTCCTCAGACAGGACATCTTGTTGAATGCAAATTGCTAAATATAAGTAACAGAAGTTTGGGTCAGCATGTTTTTGGGAGTTTTGAGGGAGAGCCTGGGAAGTGACAGATGTTTTTCTAGAGTTGTCACCATTTTATATGTTTGTTCAACAAAAACAGGATTTGGACTTTAAGTGCATGAATACCTAACCAGTCAAACAAAAATCTGTAGTGTGAACTGGATAAAGAGTTACAAGAACTTCTTTTTAAAAAAAGTTCAATGCTTCTATTACAGGTGGAAAAAGTTCTGTATTAACTGCTCTTATTGTTGGACTTGGTGGAAAAGCCACTGCCACTAATAGAGGTTCCTCATTAAAAATGTTTGTACGAGATGGAGAGACGTAAGTAAAACTTTTGGTTTTAAGGTTGAACGTGTTGTTCAGTGATTGTGACTCAGCTTAGGTGATCAGTTTTCTGTTCACCTTCATTTTTCTCTGTTCTCTTATAGGATCTACCAGGTCTGAATAAAAAGCATAACACTGAAGAGACTGTATTTAAACAGAAAAAAACCCACCCCAAATTACAAACAAAAAGCTTATTAGAAATTTTACCAGTAATTTACCAGTAGTATACCATTATCTCTGAACTAGCGGACATAGTGATATGTCCTGCCTATTGCCCAGTTCTTGCGTACTACTTCCAAGATGTACTTGAATATCCTACAGAAGAATTGAGTTCATTAGAAACAATTAATATGAAACTAGTTATCATTGTTCTGCGAGTGGTGAGGTTAATTTTTCTGTCTTTCTGAATGAACAAATATACAAAATGAAGACTTTGACGTACAGGTGGATTGTTAAACTTGCAGGAAGTAGATTCATGTCTGCTGCAAAGAGTGGGGATAACATGTTTAGGGGAATCAATGAAAAGCTGGGAGAGGACGTTTAGAAGTTTAAGTTTACATAAAGCTGTAACTCAGAGCCCCAGGCTTTTCCTTTCAAAGGTGCTTTGAGTAAAATTGTTCGCAGTACCTGCCTTATACATAAACAACTTAGTGTTTCAGCATTCACCTGAAAAACAGTCTGAATTCAGAACTGAAACCAGATCTCACCTTTTCTAGAACACCTTAAGCATTCTGCCATAGATTACTTTGGTTAGGGATGGCTGGAGAAGCTAAGAAGCTGTTTTCTACACAAGCCAGTTTGGAGACAGGACAACCAAAAAGCAACTTGATTCTGCAACCTAAATATGGGGACACTGGGATGGGAAGGGAAGGTGGGGGAAATGTGCTTTCACAGCTGTTTGCTTTTGGTTCATGCTTCTTCTGAAGCACAGAAGGTACAAACAGGTCAGTGTACGGCAGCCTTTCTGGCCATGTGTCTGATGCTGTTTTGGCTCAAACAACATAAATATATCTTGTTCTGATTGGTACTGTGACTGACTCCCAGCTGTGACCTGTACAAGTTATGACGATTTTTGTGGAAAATTAGAATGTTCTAATTTTTTATTTTCTTTTATTTTTTTTAGATTTTGAACTAATTTCACTTGTCTTCTTTTATTGCTTTTATTGTTTAGCTCTGCAGATATTTCCATAACATTGCGAAACCAAGGCAGAGATGCATTTAAACCAGAACTGTATGGTGGCTCTATTATTGTGAATCAGCACATCAATTTGGAGGGAAGCAGAAGTTATAAACTGAAAAGCAAATCTGGTTGGTGGTAATTTGTTTTGTTCTCAGTCTTAAAAGCTCTTTAAATGTTTTAATTGCTTTAAATGCCTTGATGTTAGTAAAGGATGATGTTTCTCATATCATTCATTATTCAAGGATCATGTCTATTTTTTTGTGTTTACCTTAGACTAAGAATATTTTAGCATGTCAAAAGCAGTTGTGTCAGGTTCTGCATGATGTGAGGTCATACAGTAATTGTCATTAGGAAAATCTGCTTGTGTGATGAGGCTGAACGTACTTTTTAGTCTTTTTGAGTTTTTGTTCAATTTGCTGATTTACCTAAATCCTTTCGCAGAGGGTTTATGAGGCAAGGAGGGACTTTAATTAGAAGTTTTTCTGCACAAATGCAAATACAATGGAAAGATTAAAAAACCCAACCAAATAGTGTTTCTTATTTAGGACTAAATCTGTGTTACAAAAACACTAATCTAAATTTTACATTTACTAAGAACCACTAGACTGAACAAACGCTAGGGCATTTTATGTGTCTCTACTTTGGACCTACTGGTATTTTTTCTTTCTTGTTTTACCATTAGGGACCTTAATTTCTTCAAAGAAAGAGGAACTTCTAGGAATACTGGATCACTTTAATATACAGGTAATAGTCATAGTGTTTAAATTCTGTGCAATTTAAGACATCAGCATGTGATATTATAATTCTTTAATTAAAAATCAATATTACATTTTGTTAAATGAGAGAGGTTTGCACCTTCCGTGTTCTTTCAAGATTAAATACAATGGCAAAAGAAGATTGAAATTTATACCTCATACAATGCAGAATAAGATTCTGTCCCAGACAGACAAGTATTTTCTATGATCTGTGAGTCATGAGCCATGTATCCTTTTAACGAAACCCTTAGCACATGTAGGTTTTTTCCCTACCTGGAGCTTTTTTTTTTTCCTCTGCTCATTATTTCATTTTTTGCTGTTACAGAAATTTGAGTGTGTTTTGCTGCTTAAGTGATTAAGGAAAGATTAGGCAGTGCAGATGAGGTTTAAAATATTCAACATATTCAGCCTTTCAAATAATATAAACTTCTGTTAGTGTGCATTGATTTTATTTTGTGGAAACTTCCATAAGAATATATGGGGCAATTTTTTGCATTAAATGCCATACTTTGATCAATTAAATGAGAAATTAAACAGCATTGGACAAAATTTCTGATGCTGATCTTGTTAAATAAATGGAAAAAACAGCCACTGCCTTTCTAGAAGTCAGCTATCCTCCTGGAAACAGTTCCTTAGTGATCCTTGTTGTGGTTCCAATTTGTACTTGATGGAGTTGGATTTAAAAAAAAATTTTAGTTGTTTGTTCTTGGGTTTTTTTGTTTTATTAAAAAAAAAGTGGTAAGAGGAGCAGAAATCTTAATTTCTGGATCTGCTTCTCTCAGATTATTACTGAATTGCTGGGCATGGAATATGGAGATGGTTTGCACAGTTTCATGGATGTGCAATTACATGAGAACTTTTTAACTTAAAATAAAATGAAAGTAATTTATTTTTACAGGTAGATAATCCTGTGTCTGTGTTAACCCAAGAGATGAGTAAGCACTTTTTACAGTCTAAAAATGAAGGTGACAAGTACAAGGTAAGAAAAATCATTTAACATTTGGATTAAACATTAAAATACTGATTTCAAATTTTTAGGCATGGCATTCGGAGGAAAAAAAATTCAGAATTCTTAATTATAATGACCTGTTGTGCATTAACTCAGGTAAGCAGCTAAGCACCACACACACACAGTCGCTTGCTCACTTCCCTTCCCTGCTGCCCTGCTCTTGGGATGGGGGAAGACGAAAGAAAGAGTAAAAGCTAGAAAACTTGTTTGTTGAGATACAAATTGTTTAAAAAATTAAGGAAAAGCTGGAAGAAGAGAGAAAGTAAGCAAAACAAAACAAGAGATGCAAAGGCAGTCTCTCGCCACGTCCTGTGGGTAGATTGATGCCCAGCCAGTTCCTGAGCAAAAGATGGCTAACCCCTCATCCCACGGGGGTTAGTGAGCAGGTGCCTGCGTAGGGCTTAGTTGTAAGCTGAGGTTAAATCACAGCAATGACGTTTTGTGGGGTGGAATATCTCTTTGGTTAGTTGGGGTCATCTGCCTGGCTGTGTCCCTTCCCAACCTCTTGCACATCCTTCCAGTCTATCCACTGGGAGGGCAGAGTGAAACAGAGGATGCCTTGATGCTATACAGATGCTCTTCAGTGACAGCTAAAACCGTAGTGTGTTATCAGCATTGTTTTGGTCACACATCTAAAACACAGCACCGAAACAGTTGCTATGAAGAAATTTAACTCCATCCCAGCCAGACCTGGTACACTGTGTTATTGTAGCAGTCTTCCACTTGCAAAAACAATTTTTTTGATGTTTCTTTTCTCTAAAGACATGGATAAATTTATAATAATTTAGGATGCTGCTGGGTTAGTTCATTATTCAGAAATACCTCACCAGTTATTTTACTTTGGGTATCAGTCAGTGTGCATAGAATTTGGGATGAGTGGTCTTTGTACGGTAAGTATTTCAGGTTCACTTATCTAAGTTGCTGAATCTAACGTCTACATCTCTTTATTCCTTTTTAGTTTTTTATGAAGGCAACTCAGCTGGAACAAATGAAAGAAGATTATTCATCTATTATGAAAACTAAAGAAAATACATGTACCCAAATAGAACAAGGAGTAGAGGTATGTAAAAGTTAAAATAATTGTTAGTGCAGATCTGAGCACAGAACTAACTATAGGAGTTTTGATTTGATTAGGTCTCAGTGACATTAAATTCTGAAAAAGAAATCTTTCCAAGATTTCCTATTATATCACAGATTCTTGCACTTAGGGTTGAAAGTCTTTCTTGCCTTTTTGTTTTTAAGCGTCTTCAAGAACTTAAGCAGCTTTATTTTGAAAAAAAGGAACATTACAAAAGCATTGCGTTTGTGAATGACATGCGAAATCATCTTGAAGACTTGAAACATAAAATGGCATGGGCAGTGGTAAATGTCTTGTTAAAATATGCTTCCTCATATGAAAGGTACTTTAAATTATCATATCTGCTGCGGACATTCTGATAGATGCTAATATATGCTTCTGTTTAGGTGGGTGAGATGGAAAAAGAAATAGAGCCAATCAAAGAAGGCATCAGAGCTGAAGAAGGAAATACAGAGAAGTTTGTTCAGAAGCTAGAAGAATGCCGGGTACATATATGGTTTAAACCATATGTCACTCTAGTTTTGGCTTCTTGACTCAAGAATAAAAATAATGTTTAAACTATGAATGTCCTTTAGCTTATAAGCTATTGAAACTGCCATCTTAGCTTCTCACAAGCAGCAAAGAACATTCCCATTTATACACCTTTGTAGCCATCTAAACAGTAACATTTGCATTCCACGTTTCATTGCATAATAATATTAGGACATTTTGTTTTCCCTTGTTTAGTAGAGGTATGTGTGTGGGGGTTCATGCTGAAACTTTTGTTTCAGATAAGGGTTATATTATTTTGACTGGGAATTTGAGATTACTAGCATTGCCATATTCCAGTGAACAGTAATTCAAACTATTTTATTGTTGAGAGTACTTCCTTGTGCCTATTTTTATAATGTTGGAGCGTCTTTCAGAGTTCCATTGTGTAGGTTTCCCTGGGTATCATTGTCTGTAGAAAAGATCAGTGTCTGATTTTAGGAGACATCGGGAAATTTAACAAGAGTCTTTGGATGGTTCCTAAGCTTTCTCCAGGTAGCAAGAAAGAATAATTTTGCCAAACATTGAGATTCGCATATGAAATGTATCTTTTGCAGAGAAATACTAGGCTTTTATAACCTTTTGTGTATAAATAGGGAAAAATATTTGCTTCTGGCAACATCAACGTGTTGTTTCACTATACATTTAATTATTAGCTTTAAATGCTCCCAAAGTAATGTTCCAAGAGGTAATAAGTTCAAAGCAATACGGAACATAAAGCAGGACTCCAGAGTGAGTTTACTGGTTTCCTGAGTATTTTTCTTTATTAATTTTCATCTTAGCTTATTCATATCGGCAATGACTTGTAGGATAACATGTCAGATTGACAGGATATGTCAAAATGAGACGTGTTGGATAGATTCTTTTGAGAGGTATTTGTTTTGTAATGGTAAGATGTTTTAAAGACAATTTTGCTTTGTTACTACTTGTGTATCATTCTCTTTTTGCACCAAAGGCAAAAGTGAGTGAAGCAGAAGAAAAGTACAAAGCAATACAAGACAAGTTGATAACAATAAGTGAACAAGCACAAGCCCTGCATCCTCAGTGTATTTCTTTGAAGGCTGATGTACAGGCAAGAAGAAAAGCAGTCAATGAAGCTGAGGTAGGCAAAAGGAACTTTCAAAGTTCATACCAATTTAAAGCTTTAATTTTGTCCGTGCTGTACCCGTATGCACTTCTCCATCTGCGTCTAGGCTTCCTGAATCCATAGTGCAGTTCAAAATAGGTACAATTTCCTGCCTGACATGCAAGCAGTTTCTGTTCAGGGTCCATAGGGTTTATGTCTTTACACAGGTGTTAAGCTTAGGTTAAAATAAATATGATTCAAGTTAACTGTGTCATTCCTTCTTTTCACATTCTTGAAATTCAAGTTATGTCTGTCTGTTCTGATGCAGTTCAGTGTTTATTTACTCATAACTGTAGTTCTTTCTGAAGTTTTTAATTTCTTGCTTCTTCTTATTAAACTGCTGTATCCTGTTTCCTTCCTAGGTACTTTATAATCGTTCTAGAACTGAGTTAAAACGTCTGGGAAAAGACGATGAACAGCTGCGTAAACGAATTGAAGAACTGAAAAGCAGGTAAATACAGAGGTAGTGATTACAGTGTATGCAGGGTGTATGTTATTAAAGTATAAGTATGCAGGGACTGAGCTTGTGTGATTAATGAGAAAATCTGCAGTAACAGAAAATATTTATTTGAATTTAAGCAGGGTCCAGTTAAATACTTAAATATTTCTGATCCAGCTTCTTTGCATATCAAGATTTTGACTACAAGGTGATGAGGTAACTGTGCAGAACGAAAGCTTTCTTTTTTGTTGGTGATAATATACATTTTCTAGTTTCCATGGTGTTGCAGAACAAATATACCTTAAACTAAATGTAATAGGAACATAACTGGGGAGAGTTATGTGTGATTACCAAAAAAAATGTATTTATGCTTTGTAGATCTTTTAAATGCGCAGAATCTTAAATGTAACCTTCTGATGCGTAAATCTTTTGTATGATACAGGTAATAAAGCAAAGTTCATTACACTTATAAATCATCAGTGTGGTTTTAAAATATTGAAGTATGATCTTTTTTAGTACTAATCAGGCGTCAAAGCCTGAACAATTGGAAAGACAAAGGAAGATCGCATGCTTAAGGGAACAGTTAAAGGCATTCCATGATGAAGAAACAATGATTGGTCAACAGGTGGATCAGTTTCAGCAGGCTATATATAAGTGTAAGGAGGAACATGCTAGACTTAAGTAAGTTATACTTTGAATGAAACCGTTTTCCTTTGTTTCAAGTTATAAGAGGTCCCTTCTTATATACCAGCATTCTCTGCATAGTCTTCAGTTTCTATTTTTTTTTTCCTAGTTTATCTTAGGACTTGCTAAATTTTGTCTTTGGCATAACATGACTTAATTTGGAAACTTCTGGAAAATTAAGAAAAATGTTATGTCATTAAAGGTCAAAGGTATTACTAATTTAAAACCTGATATAAATCCATACTGTCAGTTTAATGCCCTTCTTTCTTCCACTGTCCCTTATTCTTTACCATCCTATGGGCAGACTATGATTTTTATTTTTTCATGTTGTTTAATACACTAGTACATCCTGATATGATGTCACAAGATACATAACACGATGTAAGGAAATAGATACACTTAGGGGTAATTATTTTATCTATAGTTAAAGACAAATTTATAGAGACTTCGAAGCAAGTAGTTCAAATACCAATTTAGTCCTCTAGAACTATTAAAAAAAAAAAGCACTCTCTGGCTTTGATTTGGACACCTGAACTTGAACAGTGATTACCAGAGGGGACTGTGGTGATGTCATTTATTGTCTTAAGAGATTTGAGAATTGTTGCTTATTCCACTTCACATGTAAGTTTAAACGTCTTTTATCAATTATTGTAACCAACAGTTACTTCGTGTTCTGTTGAAGATCTTTGTAGGAGACAGGGAAATTGAAGCATATAATTAGAAATAAAATAAATTTATTAGAAATTGTTAGAAATAAAAACAACTTGTAAAACTGTTGCAAAATAGTAATTTTATTCCTTTTTTTGTCTCATGTTTCTTGAAACTATGAAAATATTGTTGTATGTATGTAGCTAGCTGTACTTTGAAGTATTAAAGTCTTGATACACTGTTCTATTAGTACTTGAAAAATGAGACTTTATAATTATTGTAATCAAATTAAGGCTTTATAAGCTGTTGCTACTGAAAAAAAATCTCCTCTCTTAGGAGAGAAGACTGTGGTGTGAAACAAGCACTGGATGCCAGGCTGAAACAGCTGAGGGAGCTGAAAGATAGTAAAACAAATACCTTGAAAAGATTTGGACCGCATGTACCAGCATTTCTTGAAGCAGTTGAAGCAGCCTATAGGCAAGGGCGCTTTAAACATAAACCTATTGGACCTTTAGGTAAGAATGACTGCTGAAGAAGACAGACTTGAGGATCTTTCCTCATGGGGTTTATTCCATGGCTGCTAATATAAACAGAGATCTTTTAGAAAAACTATTTGTTCTTTAAGAAGCTCCAGATATATATTTCTTCTGTACTCCGTGAACTAAAAGGTTTTATCTTGGTCGGTTATCTTTTGCTTCTGTCCTTTTTATCACATGGACTAGCTAATGTCTGCCATTTTCCCTCATTTTCCAGCTGGATTTGTTAAGGTATTTTATATAGTTACAACGACAAACTTTCAATGCACCCCTCCAAGTCCCTCACACCCTCTAAGCATCAGACTGCTGTGCTTCGGCTGCGTGTTCCTTGGTGGATGGCACTGGCCAGCTCCTGGACTGGTTTTGTTCAAAATATCCGGTTGATGACTTGTGGGCTTGTCAAACCTGACATGTTTTGCATGGAGCAACTCAAACAGAACCAACTGAGATTTTCTTGGAAAGTTTGGTTTCATTAGTTTTTTGACCAGCTCTGACGGTGAATGATATTTCCATTTTGTGAACAGGAATAATGGCTTCGGCATGTCCTGGATGTAAGAGTAAAGGCCAAGTACTTAAGTACTTGCATTTACTGCAGGCAGAGAACATGCAAACACATGTACTATAGGTACAACAGGTGATAAAATGGAAATCTTAATGTTTGTTTAACTTGCAGCACAGTTGTTCCTCTGCCTTCACCCTTAAAGAATTAAATTGTTGATAAGCAATCTTTGCCTTGATATACTCCTACTGAGCTGCCATAAAATTGGTGACTTAATGGAAGTTAGTAGTGACCTGTCAAAGATCTTGGAAGAAAATTTAGGCCTTTGAGTATGTATAGGTGTCTCTATAGGAAGATAAATAATATGTCTGTGTTCTCAGGGTATCTTGTCTGTTGTGGAATTTTTTATCTTTTAGCTAACCTCTTAATTTTTAAAAATTTTTCTTCTTGTAAGAAAGATTTATTTTAGACTCTTAAAAAACCTCATAAAACAACAAAACAAAAACCTTGAGTGGTGAAAACGCACTACTGTGTTTTTTTGTTGTGGAACACAGGTCCTAAAGCCTTGTCTCTCATGTTTATTTAGGTGCTTTCATTCATCCGAAAGATGCTGAACTGACCTTGGCTGTTGAATCTTGTTTAAAGAGCCTAGTTCAGGCTTTTTGCTGTGATAATCATAGTGATGAAAGAACTCTTCAGCTACTGATGTCTCAATATTATCCACGTGGATTTAGACCTCAAATAATTGTAAATAAATTTCAGAATGAAGTTTATGATGTTAGACACAGGTAAGTTATGTTTTGAATTTTATTGCTTAGCCTTGATGGTTCAAATTAGTAGTTGAACTATTTGTAGTTTTTTTTTTTTTTTAAGAATCTCACGTGAGCTTTATGAATGGTGGTTTTTCTTCTTTTCTTCAGAGGAGTTCATCATCCAGAATTCCCATCGGTTCTCACAGCATTGGAAATAGATCATGCAGTGGTTGCCAATTGTTTGATTGATGTGAGGGGTATAGAAACAGTCCTGCTGATTAAAGTAAGGCTCTACGCTCCCTATTGATTTTTAAAGAAAAGCATACACACACATGTACATTTCCACTGGAGGGCTTCCAGTAAGGCCCTCTTGGCATTCAGTAAACTGTCAGTATCCCACTTCAAACACTATTTTCTATCATGGGTGACACAGAGTAAACTGACAACCCAGAATGGATTTAGATACTGGGATTTATTTAAGAGTCAGCAAGATTAGAGCTTTTGCTCTGTTTTCCACACACTTCACAGAATCCCAGGTTGGAAGGGACCTCAGGGATCATCTAGTCCAACCTTTCTAGGAAGAGCAGAGTCTAGACCAGATGGCCCAGCACCCTGTCCAGACGACTCTTGAAGGTGTCCAATGTGGCCGAGTCAACCCCTTCCCTGGGGAGATTATTCCAATGGTTGACTGTCCTCAGTGTGAAAAATTTCCCTCTCATGTCAAGTCAGAATCTGCCCAAGAGCAACTTGTTTCTGTTCCCCCTTGTCCTCTCCGTGTGACTCCATGTAAAAAGGGAGTCTCCATCATCTTTGTAGCTACCCCTCAAGTACTGGTACATGCTGATGAGATCCCCTCAAAGCCTCCTTTTCTCAGGGCTGAACAAACCCAGCTCTCCCAGCCTATCCTCATATGGCAGCTTCCCAGTCCTCTGATCATCCTGGTGGCCCTTCTCTGGACCCCTCCCAGCCTGTCCACATCCTTTTTGTATAGCGGGCACCAGAACTGTACACAGGACTCCAGGTGTGGCCTGACAAGCGCTGAGTAGAGTGGGATAATGACTTCTTTCTCTCTGCTGGTGATGCCCTTTTTGATGCAACCCAGCATCCTGTTGGCCTTCTTGGCCGCAGCAGCACACAGTTTGCTCATACTGAGCTTCCTGCCCACCAGCACCCCCAGGTCCCTTTCCACTGAGCTGCTCTCCAGCCAGGTCATCCCAGTCTGTGCTGCACTCCCGGATTACGTTTTCCCAGGTGCAAGACCTTACACTTGTCCTTGTTGAACTTCCTAAGGTTCTTGTTGGCACTTACTTTTTTCCCTGCCCCCCACAACACTACCTTTATAGGTCTCAACTTCTGTCCACAGCAGGGAGATCACTACTGGTCCAGGAAGGTCAGGCAGAAATCTTACTGGTTCCTGCTGTGCAGCTGCTCACAGATTCCTGTTTGGGCTGTTACTGGCCAAGGTCCCTGAACATTCCCTGGGATTTCTCTCTATAGAACTCTCCCCATGTATTTCCAGAATCTTACCTGTTTGTTTCTAGGGTGTTCACCACCACCTTTCTGGGCCTCCAAGTGGTCTGGTTTCCCAGTCTAAAAAGTCCATGTTCGTGTTATCAGTCTCCTAACTGCTGTCTGTCTCATGTCTCTATTAATTGATGGGTTTAGGTTGTGTCAGTTTTGCGTAGTCCAGGTGTTACCAAAATTTGCAACCAGCCCCTACCAGTCATACCTAGCAATTGGTAGCTAGGTACCAGTTGTAGCTGTAGCAGGCTCGTGCTTGAGAGTTCAAATATTACCTTTCAGATATTTAACCACCCACTCTTAAATGAAATTATCAGCTGCCTGTTAGCATTCACAGCCTAATTTATTTTTCACCTACCACAACAACCAGAGCCCCTTCGACTCTGCAGTGTTAAAGCATTTGAGATGAGAGAGTGCAAAGGAACGTGGTTGTGGATAGAGTCTGATAAAATAAAAAATATCAATAGTCACTTATTAAGTAGGATTTGAATAAGGTGACTAGCAAATGGTGTTGAATTAAGATTACATAGGATCTATTTTTTTATCATCATTAAAACATGTTAAAGAACGGTTTTCTGCCATTACATGATATCTGACCTTAACTGATCTTTGATTTTCTGTTATTACTGAAAATACCAGCTCCTGCAGATAAGATTACAGGTAAAATGTTCGAAGGTAAAAACAAGATGTATATATTTTTATTTAAAGAAAGCAGGGTATTCTGTAAGCAGCAGAATGATTCTTACTTTTGTGGATTTTGTTTTTCTCCAAAACCACTTGTCCCAGTTTGTCCTCTGACATTCGGACTAGCAAAGAGGCAGTTTGTGCTCTGTCTGGTGCCGAGCTGACTGTTTAGCAAGCATGGCTGTTGCTGAAAGGGATACATAACAGCTGAACTTTCTAGGCTTTTCTCATGGTAGGGGTGCCATTTTTGTTCTTTCTCCTCTGCCTCACTGAACCACTGACTTTCATAACGTTATTATCATTGAGCCCTGTCTGAACAATTTCAACTGAACCTGAAAGAAGTTGAACAGGTATCATCTGGAAGAAATTCTACTTCTGAATGGATGACATGGTTGCCTTGGACAAGGCACTTGTGACCACTTAGTCTGGCACTAGCAATGGTTTGTGGGTTTTTTTTGTTTTCTTTTTTTACCAGCATGTCTCTTCAAACTTCAATTGAATATTGCTTGACATACTTCACAGCTTTCTTTGGAAGATTGTTTCCTATCTGTGTATTCCACTTTTGATAGCTAAATATACCTGTGCATAGTGACCTTTTGGTTTAGTGATTTTTTTTTTTTCCCCATGGCAAATTATAAGGGACTGACAAGACTACAGAAATTACAATGCAGATAAATTTGTAACAGAATAAAAGAAATGGGCAGCTAAACTAAGTGGGTGGTTCTTGAGAGCATGTCTTGTTCAACTAGGAAAAGCAGATTCTTGACATAGATTTTCTTTTCATATTCTTTCATTACTGTATTTCTTATTTTTCATTAGGAATTGAAATTATTTCTGGGTGAGAACTTCGAGACAAGTTTTAAATTGATATATTTATTTATGGTTGCTTTTCTATTGGGACGATAAGTCTACTGTATTTTTCAGAGTAGCTGTAAAGCTCGTGAAGTAATGCAGTTCAATCGGCCCCCGAAAAACTGTAGAGAAGCTTTTACTGCTGAAGGCGATCAAGTATTTGAAAGACGGTATTACTCTTCTGATTACGTCAGACCCAAGTTCCTAAGCAAAGATGTTGAAGCAGAAATAAGGTTAATATCTCGTATTTGTAAAAAGTGTACTTGTTGACATGAATAGTGGATTTGCATATTTGTCAACTTGCGTGTACTCTACTCTCCAGTCTCTGTTTTCTTTCTGAGATTTACACCTTCTTTCTGAGAATTCTGGACAACCTCTTTATTTCAGTGCCTTTCTGTCATAGGTACAAACCTGAGTTGTACCTTAGATATTTTTCAATTTGTGGAATGTAAATCTTGCCCAGCAAGTAGGGATTTGCTGGGGTGAATACTCCAGGAAATCTAGCTAGTATGGAGTCAAAGCTGTTTCTTTAAAAATGTAATACCTGAACAGCGGAATCATAGCTTCCTGCAAATGAATCCTTATTATTCAAACCCAAGCTACGATGGCACACGTAGTCCTGCTGGTTTAAAACTTTGCACCTGTGTTTTTCAGGTTTTTGACTTCACTCATAGGAGGCATCTCTGATAACCTTGACTCCACCCCCTATTTTATTTTTTAGGTTTTTTTTTTTTTCCTCATTACTTTCAAAATGGTAGTTTAAAAAGCCAAACAGATTTCAAAGTTTACAAACTTGAACTGTCACCAAGCAAATTGGTGACAACAGAATACTTTGAGACTCGGATTATATTACAAACATATTAAGTAAAATTTTGATTTTAGTATTAATAGCTAATAGTGTAGACTGAATTGAATGTTAAACATTTGGTTCTGTAAGCTCAGAAGTTTTAAATATGTCAGTTAATTGTATTTTGTTCATGTCAGTATATAATGAACTTCACTCAAAGGTTATCTTAACTTTCAAAGTGTTACAGGCATTTCATTACCGTATTGCTATGGGGGCATGGTGTAGGCCAGTTAAAAAAGAAAATATCTTCCCACCTCTCCCTCTTCCACTTCAGAACTTAGCCTAAAGCAAAGACACATTTATCTGGAATAATATATGCAATTTATTAAACACTGATCAGACTTAATCAGTCCATATCATGCAGCTATATCATGAACACTCGTATTAAGATTTTGTTTTTTTACTCTAATATTAGTAAAGCTTCCCCTTTCTTTTGCAGGGTGAAAGACACTATCAAAGTTATGCCATCTATGAATAATAATAAAAAATAGTTTTGTTTTGCATTTCAAATAGTTTTACCGCAAACTGAAAGAATTAATTATGGAAATCTCTGCACATGACCTCCTTTGTAGCAGGAAATGTATGAGACTATATAAAATGTTTTTTTCACATCTCAGTTAATGTATTTTCTCTGTGACTGGAAGTGTTTTGTCCTAGTCAAAGTGTTTGCTTTCTCTCAAGATGCAGTGGCATTTTTAGAAGCAACACCATTGTTTAGTTCAAATATTTGGCCTGTTAGTGAAAATTGCTGACAGAGGTTACACGTGGTTCAAATTACCTGAATGGTTTGTCAACTAGGCATTGAACTAGGACCATCAAGCACCTATGCTGGTTATTGACCATGAGTTCTGCTGTAGAGCTTCGGTGTTTCTTTACTCACCGGTGAAACCATCCAATGCGTAACAAACCTAAGAATTTTATTTTTTGAGGGAAGTGCATTTTTACCCTTTGTCTTGTCGTACAGTTAATTTTTGTGTATTTCTCTGTGTGTGTGCATAATAAGTAATATCTGTGTAATATATAATATCTCAATATCACTTTGTTTATAAAGTCACTTGGAGAAAGAAATTGAAAACAAAAAGGCACAGTTGGCAGCATCTCAGCAATGTTTATATTCCATTGAAAACGAGATTAGGCAGAATGAAGACTATCTTCACAGACATCGACGACACCAAAAAGACCTACAGGTAAAAATAGGCACAGTGTTAATTTTTAGACACTGGTCAGTCTTTCCCTATTTCATTTTGACTTCTGCAATATATTTTGAGTAGATGAGGGTTTTTAATGTTTATCCTTACTTTTGTTGTTGGCTGTCATGTTGTTTGCTTTTGTAGTATGCTTTCGTGATTTAGGACAGAATGATAGAGGCCACATCAATCCTAGCATATGCTGTTGTTTCTGCATGGTATCGTTTTTTTCCCCCTCTTGTGCTAAATCTCACAAACTTCTACTGCTTTTTTTTGATGCAGATAGGAAGTTGGTGCAATATTTGATACAAGTTTCTTATCCCAGCTTCCTCCTCCTTTATTTCTGTTAAGCCTTGCCCCTTCATTCCCACAATCTTGTTTCTCTTCATGCTCTTTGTCTATATTCTTAACCTGTTTTAACGTGTTGAGTATTTCGCCTTTAAGTTTTCTTAAGAAATTTTTTTTTCTAAGAAATTAAAATTATTTCTTTATAAACCATTTTACACCTATTAGTTGTCTGTCTTTGTTTTCCAGTACTTCTAGGTAGGAGAGATATTTGTGGTGACCAATGTTAGGCAGTGTAAGATGATACTTACTGTATAAGGCTATATTCAGTAAATTACAAATAAGAACCAGCAAAAGATATGGCACGTGGACTCAAATTGCTGAAGATAAATACTTGAAGGAAAAATAAAATATATTTTATTCAGTTGTCTTGTTGAATGGAAATACAATAATAACCTAATGATTTAAAGTGCACATGACTTTCAGAACAAGTTATATCTCATAAAACTGGATTCCACAGGTAAGTGGGAAGAGTTCTGTCTTTTGTAGGAACTAATGAAACTAAAAGACAACTAGCTTGTTTTCTGTGTTGACTTAAGGGAATGAATGTGAACTTTTCTTTTTAGATAAGCTTAAGAATATTCATTTTTCTTTTCAGGTAAAAATAAGAACAACAAATGCAGAAATAGCAGATCTTGAGAACATAGAGGAACACCAGTTGGTGGACATCCGTATATTGGTAAGAATAGATTATCAAACTATGTCTAATAAGGATATGAAATGATGCCTTTTAATGTTGGAGTGTTTTGAAATAAGCAAATACCATAGATTTTCAACCAGTGTACAAGTTGGATAAATAGTGAAGAAAGAAACATTTCACAGAATGCCTACAGTTATGGCAGTGGTATAATTTTATTTATTATTGGTGAGGTGGTTTTTTCCTTTAAGTACTTTTTTCCTTTCCTTTCATTTCCCTTTCTTTCCCCACCCCCTTTTTTTTTTCCCCTCTTTCTTCTGCTCTTTTCCAAACCAATACTACTGCGGGTTTATCGAAGGCAAGGTGGTGTTGTAAAGGCGTATTGCATGCATTTTCTTTCCTCATTCCAGGCCTGCAGTGCTGTAAAACTCTGGTTAGGAAGAATCGGTGCTGTAGGTTTGGAGGTCAGAAGTGGCACCAACAAAGCATAGGTAAAGGCCACTCTGGAGCACACTTTATGTCACAGCACTGCCGCTCTGCCCTGAACCCAGTTTCATGCTTTGCTGTAACTTCACCATGCAGAAATTTTAAAGTTCATACATCGCCCTAGGGAAGGATCATGGTATTATGATGGCTTCTTCAAAGTTCTTATTCTTATCCCTGTGTTCTTAAAATGTACGCATAGTACTTTGAGAACAGAAAAAGAAAGTTTGATAATCTACTGTGATTTATGTGATGGTGGCAATGAATTTCAACTGTTGCTCTGTAATAAGCTAAGGTACAGTTGGCCAAGATTTAAATTCTGAGAATCATGCTGATAAACGTTAATAAACTGAAACAACTGTAGTCAGGATTATTAAATCTATGCCAGTTTTCCCACTCTTTTATCTGGGATCAGCAGAGGCTAAGTTGCCCATAATAATTTCTTTTTTTTTTGGTCACTTACAATGTTGGCACAAACTCACACTTTTTCAGTAGTCTGTTTTTCAGCGTGCATGCACACGCGCGCGTGTAAGTAAACATTTCAAAATTTACTCAGAAAGTAGGCATCAGTAAAGATTCTGTAAGTTCTTGTAGGGTTTCACTTTTCCAGTTAATTCAGTTCTGTTGGTTTAATAAAATTTGTTCTTTTGGTGAGGTGTTTAAAAATCAGTGGCCACTTTTTCAAGATCAACATTTTTACTGTTGCATTCTGATAATGGTCTTATGTAACTGGTAGATTTACATATTTGCTTCTCCTTACTCCTTCCTTGGATTTTTGTTGTTTTTCTGTTTTCTGCACTTTCTGACCTCTACTATGGATCAGTTGCTGCTCTTTCACTTGGTATTTGTCTTTCTTTGCTACCTTGTTTTCACAATTGTTTGATCGTGAAAAAGAATCTTAGCAATGCAAGGTTTCATGTATGTATTTTAACCAGGTTTTGTAATATTTGTCTCTTTGAATCAGAAAGTATGTATGATGATAATTCATTACGAATGGTCTAATTTTCTGGGAAACAGTGATGATCCACTTACTCTTCCTGTATTCCTTTGTATACTAGATGTATATACTCTGTCACAGATCCAGAGGGTAGTTGCCTTGTTCTTTTGTTTAAAGAAATTACTGTACTAAAATATTAGCATGGCTAAGTCTGCACAGAAACCTAGCCCCTTTAGTCTTTTCATCACAACTCCCAAATAAAGTTGCCTTAATTTTCGGTTGGATAATTAGGAAATTCCACTTCTTATTTTGCAGTTTGATTTAGTGGTCTCCTGCAAGATCTGTCAGTTTCTTTTTTGGGCTTCAGTGACAATTGCATTGAGCTGCTCATATTCTTATTAGAGTTACAAAGTATTGCGCGTAATCTTGTACACTGATAGTGATAATAAAATAAAGATCTTGTACAGTAATTTGCAAATGTATGCCTCCTTTTAATATTCTTCGTTTTAATATGTTTTGACAGGAAGATGAAGCTGAAGAAAATAAGGGTAAGATGGAATCTGTAAAAAATGACATGCAGCAACAAAGCAGAAAAATGGAAGAACTGAAAAATATTCTCCAGGTAGCTGAAAAAAGCTTTGACGAAATGAAAGAAAAAATTCATCAAGTGGAAGAAATTGCTGGTCCAATTAAGGTAGCAAAAATCTCATATTGTATTTTTAATTCATTCCCTTTGTATGATTAAAAGGAGGCAGGAGAAAAGAATATGTTCCTTCCTGATACATTTAAGGTCTACCTATGAAAATGGAAATAGAGCATTCCATCTAGAGCATGTCAAGAAATAAGCTTGGCAGTATTTTGAAGATCATGTTGATTGTCAAGTGTAGTTGCTGCAGTGTTTTATGTCTAAAGACATTTTTGTTTCCAGGTATTTTTATTCATGGACTGAAAAGGAAGGAAAGATAGTTTCCTTGACTTTTCCTTTTAGTGCAACACATTTGTTGTTCTGGACTCGTTGCTTGTTTCTGATAAGGCCTGGCTAAGAGTGTTCATAACTGTTCAGTTTTCAAAATAGCATTTGAAGTTCCATATGAAATTATTGTTATTCTATAAAGTCACATCATCACAGAAGGTACCAATGCATAGTTGTAATGATTCAAGTCTACAGAAGACATCTGGAAATCACAGAGGTAGCAAGACTTAAGATTAATAGCAGAGTGGTGATGTGCAAAATTTTGTATTGGTAAATAGAAGGCAATCTCATGTTGTCAAGAAGAACTAAGGGTCTGAAAATAGAAAACCAAAATAACAGACCCCAACATGTTTACAGTACTGTAAATTTGTAGAAGGGTGGAATGAGGAAAAACTTAGAAAGATCACTATAGAAATCTCTTATATACCTCACTTACACTGTATGTTGCTATGTAATCAGCCCTAATTAAAAAAGCAAAAACAAACAAAAAGACGAAGAAACTGGTAAGGAAAATAACTGATATATATGTTAGTCATAGTGTATTTGATATGGAAATTCTAAAGAGACGTTCTATTTAGAAAGCAGAACCATGTAAGGAAAAAGTAGATTTATTCAGAATATTAGAACATTATTGCTCATTATTAAGAGTACTAAACACAATAGAGGGAACTCTTAAATTCCTGAAAGGATTTTAGATTAGAGGTACTGCTGTGCATTCTACAGTTGTTTAATGAACTGTTGACATACAGCAAGTTGTGGCTTGAAGACAGGATTAGAAAAAGGAAAGAGCATTCGCTGTTGTTGGTTATGGTTGGTTTTCTTGTTTGTTGTTTGGGTTTTTTGGGGCGGTGTTTTTTTTTTGTTTGGTTTGGGGTTGTTTTTTAGTTTTTTAGGATAGCCATCTAGTTGACACGGATAAGGAAGAAAATTGTCTTCTAATTCATGTCATTCTTTTATACCTCTTTGCTCCTCTGGAAAGATATGATGTCACTTCAACTGTATCAACACCTATGTAGCAGAGAAGTTGCTATAGTCTACATCTTATTATAGGTACAGCAGGACACTGAATTTTCACACAGAAATTAAGTTCTGGCTGATGTCACACGGGCATCAGAAGTTCTGGCTTGAATGTAGTGTATAAAATAAATGTAGTTTTTGGAGGTTTAGGAGGATGGATTTTTTCCAAAGATTAAAACATTCCCTGAAGATACGATTCTTAAAAACATTACAAGCATTTATTATGTCTATGTCAGAACTGAGTATAGACTTCCTATTAAGTTGCTGTTAAAGGTCCTGGACTTTAGAAGGAGTAGTTTTACTGAAAGCAAAATAAATTAGACAGTATTTAAAACATAATTACCTGTGCTAAGTCAGTAAACATTAGAGAGATGCTTAGGAATGTACACCAAACAGCTCACTTATCACATCTTGATTTATTCCAAACAGGAAGAGTTAAACCAAGCTGACTCAAAAGTGGAAAACAGTAAACGCCGTTTGCAGCACTATGAGGAGAAACAGAAAGAACACTTGGCTTACATAAAAATGCATAAAGAATTACTAGCTGCCAAAGAAAAAGAATTAGAGGTAGGTGTGGGTTTTTCTCCTTTATTGAAGTCAGATGGTCATAAGCCTTTGAATATTTAATAAGAAATCATTCCACTTGTACAATATACAGGCCATATTAATGCTCAGCTACACTGAGTATTCTCCCAGCTATGTCTTCAGCTGACTGCACCTAAATCAACTAAAAGTAATTTTGTATAAATGAATCTGGGCCTGTTTTTGTCTGGTAGAACACCATTTCTGTCTTGACAGATGAGCTAGGCGTTATCCATCTAGGACTCTTTCTTCTGTATTTTGCCATGAAAAGATTAAAATGACTTATCCTTAAAGTTTATGAATATTACTGTTTCGTTTTTTTCAGTGCTAGGTTTTTCTTTGTACAGACCTCGTACCTGATTTTTTGAAGACTTCTCTAATGAAGCTTTATTAACTAACTCTGAAATTGTACCCACAAAGACTTTTTGAAGACTGTCCTATTTAAATATGGTGAATTTTATTCCTTATTTATCTGTATTAGGTAAATAACTGTGAACATACTAAAGATCTCAGATGGGTACAGTTCTTAGCACTGAAATAACTATCTGCCTGTAAAAGTTGTTAGTAAAATTATTAATGATAACTAGGTTTGCTGTGATAAGTACACAAAGAATGATGCAAAAACATTGTCCTTGCTCGGAGACCTTGTTTTTCAATAGCATAAAATATTTATTGTGAAGACTAAACAGATTTTTTAAAAATGTAACAATTAATTGAGTTTCAAACATTACTTTAGGAAAAAACAGCACAAGCTAGGCAAATCTACCCAGAGCGCATAGAGATCAGCAGAACTGTTAAGAGTCTTGATGCAGAAATGAATCGTTTGAGAGAGAGGATAAATTCAGAAACTGATCGCCATGGAAACAGAGAAGAAATAGTACAGTAAGTCATCTTTAAAGTCTGAAGTAGTTCAGGTAAGATGGAAAAGATAGGGGAAAGAAGAGTTTTCTTATTGACTCATAAGGCATTTATCTGTTTGGTTTTTTTAGTGTTAAAACCAGGTACAAAGGTATGGAAACATGCTGTGCTGATTGCTCAGTCAACCAACACTGAACAGGCTTAGGACTGCTGAACTACCCTCTAGTGATTTTAGACAGTGTCTGTACTACATGTATGAAGTTACCAATAATCAGGTAGCTTCTTAGTGTTTAGAGGTATCCTAATCTTGACTATGTGGTGCGAACATAACACACCATTGTTCTGGGATGCAGTTATGCATTAAGCATACTTCCAGTTTGAATAACTAATGCAGGAGTTGGGCATGAGGTTTTGACTGCCAGAATTTCAAGGAATCGCTCACTGCGGATACTCTTGAGCATGAGCAACCCAGTCATTCATTCTCCTTGGTGTAGGAGTTTCCTTTCAAAAGAATTAAAAATAGATTAAAAATTTAATTTTTGACCACTTTTCGTTTGTGAAGAGTGTCTTACTTGACTCATCAAACGCTTTTTAGCTTTAACGTAGATCCTTACAAGAAGGTTTTTCTTTTAATGTTTTGATTATCATATTGCTTTTCAGCATTTAAAACACTAACTTGGTTTTAATGTAATGCATGTTGATCCTAGACTTTCTGTTAATTAAAACAGGCAATTTCATGATGCAAAGGAAAGATACGAGGATGCAAACAGTAAAGTAAAGAATTTAAAGAAATTTATTAGGCTGCTGGAAGAAATAATGACACAGAGATTCAAAATATATCGGCAATTCTTAAGGTGAGTTAATTTTACTGTAATTTCAGGTTTCAGGTAAACTAATACGTAGATGTAAGTATGTGCTTGTATTCCAGGGTGAAAATTACAGAGCACACCTGTGAGGATGAGATACCTTTAAGGTGGTATTCACAGCCATCTTTCTAACTTAATCTTGCTCCCAGGTCCAGTAATGTCATGCCTGACAGTTTAGAGGCAGCCTTGACTGACATCTGGAAAATCAACTTGATCAGTGGAGGCTCTATTTTGCTCACTCCAAAGGCTGTGACTGTGCTGACTCAATCCAAGGCAGTTCTGTTTCAGTGTTTCACTGCTGGTTTTAGTCAGTACAATATCAGCGACATACTAGCATTGAAATAATCTGGACTGTCACTCACTTTCATTGAATATAGTTGGTCTGAATTTTGAGGCTGTCCTATGCATGGACAGGAGTTGGACTCGATGATCCTTGCGGGTCCCTTCCAACTCAGGACATTTATGACTCTATGATTCTCGTGGTACTGTGCTCACATAATTTCATTGCGGGCCAGACTTTTTCTCTGACCTGTGCTGAAAAAAATTCAAGATCTTTTTTCAGATTCTGCAGTTTAACAGCTGCTTCTGTCATAGCGCCCGTGCTAGGATTGTACCCCTTCTTTCTTCCTTCAGTCCCTTAGTATCCTAAACCTATCAATGAAGTTTTTGTGGTGGCCTCCCTTCAAAAGGACTGATGGTCTGTTCTCCAGTGTAGTCCTCTATCATTTATCACTCCCTTCAGCAGAAATGGAGGGATATCTGTGTTGGCTCTGCTTTTTGATCCGGGATTTGGAGGGGGTGCCA
Source organism: Phalacrocorax aristotelis (assembly GCF_949628215.1). Lineage (NCBI taxonomy): Eukaryota > Metazoa > Chordata > Aves > Suliformes > Phalacrocoracidae > Phalacrocorax > Phalacrocorax aristotelis. Next base: position 12,762,137 of record NC_134278.1, read on the forward strand.
GTATGATCCTGACAAATAGTAATGATCAGGAGAATCCCAACCTTTGTAGGTGGAAGTCTAGAAATACTAGTGGGTAAGATTTACCTGGAGAATCTGATGCTTGCCTTATGGTGCCCATATATGTCAAACTGAATCTTGTTCTTAGTTGCCAAATTTGAGTATGAATCCCCCTCTAAAATGTGTTGAATAACCATAGTTCGTTCTTGAAGGAACTGTGATGTATTGTCTATTGGGGAATCATATGCTGGAATTAGGGGAAAGGGGGTGGGGGAAGAAATGAATATTCAACACTTTAATTCCCGGAGTCTAGCAGAGTCTGCGTAGATTCTTCGCTATCCTTACTGTGCACTCCTAAACTGGGTAGGAAAGAAGTGGAATGTGGTCATTTTCTGTTGGACGTTGTGGAAGAAGGGTGTAAAAAGCTTCCAGTCTATTGAAACAGACTTCTGTAAAATACACAGCTTGTGCTTCTGGATTTCTTACCTTGTTACTTTGTGTCAGTGATTCTCTCCACTATGTCCAGTACTGAATGTGAATGGCTCAAGAATGTAATTGATTAGGGAAAATGTTGTTAATGGAGCAGGGCATAATATTTAAGATTATTATATGGAACTGTTGATAAAAATCTGTTGTCACTTTCTCATGTGTCTTAAAACTGACTGACCTAATGTTTGTTTGCTTGATTTAACTCATTTAAGGCTCCTTTCTTTACGATGCAAACTCTACTTTGACCATTTATTACGTATTCGAGCTTGCTCTGGAAAAATAATTTTTGATCACAAGAATGAAACACTTTCAATAACAGTAAGTTATTTTATATTACTTTAATTATCGTAATATGTAGTGAAACTTTTTTTTTCAATATCAGCTGCTGGAACTTGCATCACAAAGGATAGAATAAATTGTCCTCCCCTCTCCAGAATGTGATATACTAAATTTAGGATATTGTTGAAACCAAGCAAGAAAAAAAAAAATTACCACCTTTATATGGGCAGTTTGTTAGATTACATGGATAAATTTGGACTGCCATCTTATGCTGAAGATAAGAATTCACTAGTCAGGCATCACAGTCAGTCTTTCAAAATTTCTCATTCCTATTTCATTGCTAGGAAGTTTGCCTTTATTTGTGTGATTGTATAATGGCTCTAGTTTTTATTTAAACAATATTTAACGGCTGAAAGCTTCAATATTATGTTTTTTCTGAGTATTCTGTAAATTTGTATCTGTTAATATACCTCCCAAAAAGTTTTAGTCGTGGGGGTATTTACTTTTGTTTCTGTGGGAGATCTCAGTTTTAGGAATTGAAAATGTGTGGGAAAAAATGTGCAGTGACAACATAAATACGTGTTGTTACAGTCCTAATTAAACAGGTGAATGATATGTATCTGAAGGACTCAAAATGTAAAGTCATTACCTGGCTTTATCAGAACTTTTTTATCGCTGATGTTTTGTTTCTCATGCGAGAGATCTATATTTAATCAAGGAAAGTAAATTAAAAAAAGCGAAAAACTCCAAAAGACCCCGCTCCAAAATAGTTCTTATTTTTGTGCTTAGCCTGTTAAAGTTAATATAATTTAACAGGGCAAGAAAATGTTTAGGTGTAATCTTAAAGGGGGTGTGCCACAAGGTGTCGTCATAATCAATGGAACCAAAGGACTGTTCACAAGGTTTCATGCATTCCAGTACGAATCTGTTCCTCCTTTAAACTGCTTCTGTGAATCAGTTACCTGCTTTTCTATCATAGCTGGCAACCACTGGATTTTACTGTAATATAACTACACTGGTTGACATTTACTAAACATTGTTTAATAGCTATTAAAAATAGATAATTGAATAAGAAAACACTAGCAGAGTCGTTCAGTCTGCTCGATGTATTTTTCTGTGGTGGAGAAGGCTGCAACGATCCTAGAAATGTGGTACAAAATGGTTATGAGCCATCCAGTTCCGGAATGGTACTGGCAGTGAAGTGCATAAAATTGTTCTCAGGTGATCTTTATGTGTTCATGTGTGATGTGTTTGCCATTAAAATTATGATTCTGTTAGTAAATCTCCATCTTGGGTTTAAAAATTGTTCTAATACTTTTATTTCAAGGTTCAGCCTCGAGAGGAAAACAAATCTTCTCTTAATGATGTGAGATCTTTATCAGGAGGTGAACGTTCCTTCTCAACAGTTTGTTTCATTCTTTCTCTGTGGTCCATTACTGAATCTCCTTTCAGATGCTTGGATGAATTTGATGTCTACATGGTATAGTTTAAACTTAAACTACTTTTGCCATTCTGATTTATATAAATAAGTGAAATACTGGGGTGGTTGTCTGTATTTGGTGATTTTAAAACACTCTAGTTAACACTAAATAATAAATTAAAAACAAAAAAAACCAGAAACACCCACCCCAAAAAACAACAAAACAAGAAACAAAACCCGAATCCCCCCAAACCCTTAAGGATCTGGTTCACTTTCCTTAGTAACTTTTAAAGCTTGTCCTGTTTCTGAAGTTGGTAGCCACAGCATCTCTGTTACTTTACGTGCTTGCACCTTAGTTCAGCACAAAAATAATAAAATGTAACTTCTTCTTAGCTTCCCGAGCAGTTGTTACTGTGTCACAGGTTGCCTCTGCCTATTGCTGTGACAGTTCTGGGCGTAGCATGTGCTTTGGCTTCTGCCGGTGTTGAGATCGGTGTGGGTTTTTGCAGAGCAAGTGCAGCAGTTGGGTTCACTGTTGCTACTCGGAACCTTGTTTCGCACTTCACCGAGTAGCATCTTTCCAAGGTGCTGAAGTGCAGAGTAAAGAACAGTAAATACTAATGTCAGCTAAAACTGATAAGCCTCATCTTTGTGTACAGCTTCCCTGGATGGGCGATTAACCAATTTTTAAATATATTTTTATTTTATTTCCTCCTTATTAGTATGCAGTGTGGTATGGTTTGAGAAAAGAATTAGTTCTGTGAGACGAAAGAGTTGATGCTGGATTATTTTGTCTTCAGTGTCCCTCACCCATCAATGACTTATTGGCAATCACAGACCTCGAGGGGAAAAAAAGATAATATACTTTGTATATAAAGAATTTCCAAAAGGAAAGTATGCCTCTAGGGTGGTCAAGCAGTCATTTGTCAGCCGCCTTCCAAAGCTTAGGTCCTCTTTTACAAGTCAGTTGCGCAGAATTTTATCCATCTGTCCAGAAAAGGGAGGATACTCAGAACCATAGACCCTGCAGGGAAATTTCATGTCATCTATTCCATCAATAATTCCACACAATTTGTCCTTCCGCTGCTGCACCAGTGTGTGCAACCTTACTGGCTCCACGTTCTGTAGTTACGTTTGGTGCAGTCCTGGAGACTCGCCACAAGAGGACCCCATCAGCATATTTGCCAAGGAGGGACCTAGTTTGATGTGTACCAATGTATAGAAGCAGAGCTTTGTTTGACCGCTGATAATAACAGCTTCCCATTACACATCTTCAGTGAGCCTAATGCACACAGTTATGTTCAAAATAGTAGTAGTAGTAGTAGTAGTAATAATAATAATAGTAATAATACAACCAAGCTACATCATACCTTAAGTTTCATGCAGTCCTTAAATCCCTTCAGGCAATTTTGAGGTAGGATTTTACAGGAAACATTATTCTACTAAAATATAGTTCATCTCAGCATACTAATAAAGTTAAAAGTACTACGTGTATATCAAAGGTGATAGAAAAACAAGATGAGTGGGAGTATGTGATCGTTCCAATAGAAGCTTTCTATTGTGTGTGTATACTAAAAAGTAGACTTAAAAATATCTCCCAGGCTATGTTTTGTAGCTTTTAGAATTTAACCCTAATGTTTCTCCAGCTTAGTTTTTATTGGACTTTTCTTTAGCTAAGCTTTACTGTATATTAATTCATAATGATAGTTAATTTCTATTACTAGATTCTATTAAAATACAGAACTTATCCTAATTTGTGCAATAATAGGCCAGTGAAGAACACAGTTGTTATCACTCCCTGATAAATCTTTTGTCTTTAGGACATGGTTAACAGAAGAATTGCAATGGATATGATTCTTAAGGTGGCTGACTCTCAGCATCATCGACAGTTCATTTTGCTCACCCCACAAAGCATGAGGTAATAAAATTGTGTTATATTTCCTGGTACAAGAATTACAAGGAAGTTCTGTTGCAAGGAGCGTAACTTGAAAAAAAGTAAATATGAGGAGAAAGAAATCTTGCTGTTCATAGCAGTAGAACATCAACAACTGAGCAGTTCATTGCTTGATGGTTCTGGGAATCTAATAGGGTTTTCACTGTTCTCCACATAACCTCTATTAATATAGTAGTTTAGTGGGACTTTATCTTAAGTAGAAGAGCTTTTAGAAATGTTTTATTGTGTAAAGTAGGCTCTTGGTAGCTTTTATCCCAGTATCTCCCTCTTTTCTTCCAAAATTAACATAAGACTTTGCATTTTTTCATTTTTTTCTACTTCCTACAGTACTTTCAATATGTTTGTCATTTGAGTTGATCTAGAAACTGATCATTTACTCCTTGTTTTCTTTTTTTGATCTAGTAGCCCAAAATTCTTTAAAACCTCTATATAAGTCCCTGGTAAAGCCAGGGACAACTTAAGGGGACAGTCACTGTCTAACCTCATGCAGCCAACTCTTCTCTCTGTTAGCCAAATGTAATCAGTGAAGCCAGTGTAGGATAACTAAGCAGTCTTCAAAATGAAGTTGATTTACTCTTAATTATCTTACCTTACTAACATCTATAAAAAGTAGAATAATGGTATTCTGTTGTTATTTAAGTGGAACTGCTTTGGGGGAAATTTCTGAAACTATTTAATAAACATATGGGATTTTTCTGTACAGTTACTGCTTAAAAGTTTAACAAATCAAGCGCAGCTTGGTTCTGTTCTGCTTTGTTACATGTTCCGTGTTCAGCAAACATTTAATTTAACAAAAGTATGGAGGCACCTTCAGAAAAAGTACATTTAGGATAATTGGTGGAGAAGCCTGTATAAATGTATGTTTAGTAACTTGGCTCATTCTTAGTATGATGTGAGCGATTATAGATGTATAAAGCATGTGCTGCTTTAGGCAAGTCTGAATGGATCCGATCATTATTTCACTTGGAGTTTCTCTTAAAAGTACTTTTTTTTCTGTAATTAAGGTAGTCTAAACTAGAAATCATACAACTGAAATCGGTTATTGGCTTTACATCAAGCTTTTACTGAAGTCTGGCTCCAGTATCAGTTCAGTAAAGCCAGAACTTCACCCCATATTACTGTGTTTTTTTAAAACTGTCAAAGGAAAAAGATGGATTTATTTAAAGGAAAATATGTAATGGAAAGAATCAAATGGAAATACTGAAATTCGTGGAGAAAAAACACTTTTTAAATGACACATACTTTATTTTTAGTTCTCTTCCTACGAGTCCCCGTATTCGAATCTTCCGAATGCAAGACCCTGAAAGAGGCCAAAGAACATTGAATTTCCAAAATAGCAATGACAAAGAGGAAGATCAATAAGTATCTCCGTGTAGTAATACGGCATAATGTTGAGGATAAATGTGTAACGATGTGTGTAAAGTTATTACTTCCCAATGCTGGAAAAGAGGATCTCTTGTTAGATACTCTCAGGAAAAGGTGATGTTCCTGCATTTTGGGGATTCTTTGGGTTTTTTGTTTTTGTTTTTGTTTTGTTGGTTGGTTTGTTTGTTTTTTTAAGAATTACTGTATGTGTACAGACCCAGAATAACCACAGTTTTGAAGACGAGAAAATCCTGAATGTTGATATTTTTAACTGCTAACTAGTAGAATTTTCTATCAGTTGTTCTGCTTTTTCTTCTGGAAAATATAAAATATATTTTGTATAACTATGGAGTAATATTTTAATAAACAGTGAGAACTGATACTTGTGGTAGTGTCTTAGTGTCTCTACACACTTATTAGCGTTAAGTTAAAAATGTTGGTTTCTTCCTAGTTCTGCTTTATTTCTTAAACATGTGTTGATACATGCAGTCAAACATGTGTTTCCTTTTTTTTCCAGTGGAACCACAGCAGCTGAATGTGAGAAATTATTAGTACTTCTAGAGTATACATTTTTCACTTATTTGACAGTATTTGTAGTATTTTCTCTAGGCAGGAAAAAAGTGCTTTTATTTCTTCCTGAAGAGTTTGTAGGGAAGAGTTTGAGTTTCTCTGGACATGAGCTCACAAAACCTAGCAAATTGTGGCTTTATAAACTTAAATTCTTAATTCCAATAAACCAAGTTCTTGTACAGTCTGAGTTTGCAGGTATAGGCTAAATCTGTACATATTCATTGTATTATAACAAACTAAAGTGACAGAAGTCCTTCCAATATAGAGGAATGACGTGGAATAAGAATTTTGGGAAATAATATATTAACTTTTGTACACCGTTGTAGTCCTGTGTTTTGTTGGGTGTCCCTGCCCCTCCCTCCCCCAGAACTATACTAGAATCGTTAAAGTCAACTTGCTTTATTTAAATAATACAAGCGTTTGTATTATTGGATAAGAGGGAGAGAGAAGAACCAGAATTTTCAAACTTCTCCAATTTAACTTTTTTTTTCTTCTGTTCTCCTTTCTCCAGGAACTTAAAATTGTTGGGAGCTCTTCGGAAACAATCATGTTTTAGATTTCAGCCATTAGACATTCCTTTTTTTTTTTTTGTACTACGGGGATACTAAGCCATTGAGACTATTCAGAGAACAGTTCTGCAGTTTCTACGGTTCTTTACTGAATACAATTCCTCAGTAAAACCTCACTGCAGTGTAAGCTTTCACTTGACTTCATACCCAAATTTGTTTTCAGCTGCTGCCTGGTATTTTGTGTTCTTTTATGTTGCTTAGTTTTTACACAAGCATGTATTAAACTTGTAGGTATCTCTAAAATATGGAAGCTAGTGTAGTATTGAAGGCAATACACTGAGGAAGCCAACTGCAGTCCTAGTGTGTTCTAACTGTAGGAATTAAGTCTAGGCTTCAGGCGTTTACTGCTGAAAGCCCAAACAGGCTTGTCGCAGCCTTGAGGTTACTGACAAAATGGGGCCGGGCTTTCTGTGGAAGTGTGTGGCAGAAGAGAGACAGGCAATGGTCATAAATTGAAGTAGGGGGGGTCTGGCTGGATAAACCAGGGGGAGGGATTGTTCATGATGAAGATAGGAGGTATTTGAGCAGGTTGTCCTGACAGGCTGTTGAATCTCCATCCTGGAGGCTTTTGGGGTCTGAATAGGCTGCTGCACCTCCTTCAGGCAGGGGCTTGGACAAGAGATCTCTGGAGGTCTTTACCAAACTAAACAATTCCCTAATCCTGTGATTGGATGGAATATATATTAAAGATACAATTTGTTTAGGATTATGTGAAAATACTGGGGCAGTGGGGGCGACCATACAAAGTGTGTACGTGGCAGAACTTGCCTGAACACAGGCTCAGTTTGTACTGGGAGTCCTCGGTACTATTACATGATCATGAATCACATGTTCAGTTTGTCTTGATTTTATGATGAAACTAGAATATGTTTCAGACCCTTTTACGATCTGAAATGATAGAATGGCATAGCATTACTTTTTTTTTTGGACACTGAAGAAAATCAGGAGGAAGAGTGTAGAGGCAGGAGAGCGAAAAGCATTTATCTTCACTCTAATGAGTTGTGTGGAGAAAAGAGCTTAAGGAAAATTACCACATTCCTACTGAGCTAACACTTCAGATTTCTCCCAAGTTTTCTATAGACTTACTTGAAATATTGGAGCAGTTGGCAACAATTCTGGTCTTTGGTTCAAATCAATATATTGTATTTATTCTAATCTACCACTGTACTTGGTGAAAATGTGTGCCTGACTGTAATTATTATAAGGAACTGTTTTCATGGTAGAGGATTAGTTCTGAATAAACAATTCCTGAAGCACTTGCTTGGATGCACTTATTTTTGCAGTGATCCTACTGAGGTCTCAAAACAATCTTATTCTTGGTACTTTACATATAGAGTTTACTAAACCAGCTACCTAGAGAGAGAATTGCAGTGCTGATACCACATTCTGTGACTGAGCTGTTGGCCATTTTGGATGGCAATGCATTGCTTAATGCTGCATTAAAGTAAATGGAGCCTGTCCAGCTACATAAATTTGAGGTGCAAGGGAATGTAGAATGAGGTACTGCTTCTCTAATAAGTGTATCTAAACCAAAGAGGCACAAATTCCCAGAGATATTCAACAACCTCTCCACAACTAGCAATTTAAGCCTAAGTGGAAGCAATGGGCATATCGTTCTCAGATGTATGTAACATTTTCAGGATGTGTTTTATTTTTAAGTTACAGCCAAATGTACAAAGTATACTGCGCTCTCATTTGCTAAGACTATTACCTGTGTAGTCTAAGTGAACTTCTGGTACCAAAAAATGAAATTGAAATTTCTGCCTTTTGCTGTTTGTTTGGAATACGAAGAAACTTAAATATGAGAGGATGGCTGTGGTTGTGACAACTGATTCCGTGTTCCCCCCACCATGTTTGTTAGCAAAATGTGTCAAACTGTTTTCTGTTGGGGTTTTTTCCCTCAATTTTAAGATGAGCTTCACTTTTCAAATTTGAAAATACAGAGAATGATTTGGTTTGTGTCATGTTTTATTGTTTGATTTTTAGCTAATAAGAGTACTGTCTCGCTTCTTCATAAGGTAAAGAAGAAATATCAAACATGCAAGTGCAAGATGTTCAGACAATTTTTTTTTAATGTAATCCTGCAAGCAACCAAATGTTTAAAGCAACAGGGAAATGTGGTGTAGGAAGGATTTTTATCTGCAATATCTGCAGTCTGCTAGTTCTCGATGCTTTCCCAGGGCTGTGCAGAACTTCTGCTTGCCTCAGTGTAGAGATTGATTGATTGATGCACACAGAATTGAGGAGGAAGGTGGCTCTCTTCACTATCCCTTCTCAATCATCACACTTTGTGGTTGTTAATTTATCAGTAATACTTTTTAACAACACGTCTGTTTATGCTAAACCTGGGGTAGTTTAGTGCATGCGGTAAGAGGAAAGACTCTTGCTTAGGGAGGGAAAAACATTAGAAGACCAGGTTTAGGGCAAGCAAATAAACTGCATTTGACTTCCAACTAGCTTAAAAAGCTACGGAAGCACAGGTCTAGCAGGTATACTGTTAAATCGTAGCGTTAGCATCCTGGAGGATAAACAGCTGCTCTGTTGGTAAATACAAGAACTACAACTTCTGGTTTCAGATAATGTGACTTTTCTAGTGAGTGAGTGCAAAGACGTTTTCCTCATGCTTTCATAATGAAATATATATTTCCCAGTAGTACAGTGGTGGATAATTCAAGAGATTGAACTTTTTTTTTTTCCTATTACTGTGCTGAAGACATGAAATAAGAATTAGGGGAAAAGGTCAAATGTTATAAATTTATTTTGGGACATATATATTGCAACCTCTGTGGAAGCTTTTGAAAATTCAGGCAAAGATCAATACACTTCCAATAAAACTTTTAAACTTCCAATAAAACAATATTTTAAACATTATATATATATATTTATATATACTTTTAATTAAAGGGAACATTTTAGCAGGATTTTCTTTTTCTTTTTTTATACTGCATTCCTCTGACATAGCTCTTTCCAGATTGAAGGGATGCAAATGAGGTAAGAATTAAGGCAAACCTAAAAGGCATGCAAATGAAGTACATTTATATCCACTGACAATACAAGCACATGTGTGGATCAGACTTAAGAGCTGAGGAACCCTTCCCCTCTGTCTGTCCAGTATTACTTTACAGCAGAATGGTGACATGATTTATAATAAACAGTTAACATTACCGTGGGAATTCAGTGTCACTAACATTACTCAATCTAGGAGACACAGAGCTAGCATCAGTAAAACATGAACAATAAATAATATAATTCACTGCAGCACGGGACTGCTGCACAGGCTTCAGAGGAACAGGGTTGTTATGAAATGACATTGCACACGTCACGTTGTGGCAGTTTATTTTTATAATATATACTTTTAAAATTCTTTAGCAAATGACATTCTCATGCACACAAGTGTTTCAAACACAAGAAGCAAGTCCATTTATAGGTAGTCCAAGCAAATTTTTGTGTGTGTGGAAATAGCTGCAAACTGAATGGAACATTAAACTTCTGTGCAGTCTATGACGCGTTGTACACGAGCTCATTTTTGAATGTCACACTGCAGGAGTAATACAATGGAAGGATCACTCTTTGCAGCTTCTTTGAATTCATCCAGTGTGATCTGGTCGTCTTTGTTCTTATCCATCTTACTGAAGATCTTGTCTACCCGTTGCTCAGGCGTCAGGCCATCCTCATTCATTTTCATCATTATCACAGTGCCCACCATTTTGTAGATGGCCTTTGGAAAGAAACCAAATAGAAAATTCAACATACGAATTAACCTGATTTTTTGGCCAACAATAAAATGATTGCCAGTTTTTGTAAATTTTTTTTTTCTTTTTTCCTTAGAATCCGATGTCCATATACTTAAAACAAGGAAGAATCTGTTTTACTTTCTTGAGATGTAGATTTGTTTTGGTGGTTGCATTGTGCATCCTGCAATTACTTTCTTTGGCTATCTGTTTCGCAGTGTAAAACTGTTCTAACCTATTCTCTGGATCAACTGTTTATTTGGTGTTTAGTCACTTCATTGAAACATTTCACATAAATTCTGAATAATCAGTTTTAGAAGTCATCACCTTTTAATAGCTTTCTATGTGTACATGTGAGCAAAATCTGGTATTAACTACTGTGGTGAGTAGCTGGCAGATGATGAGGGCGGTAAACTTTATCCTTCCTGTTATATGCTATGGTCATCTTAAAGCCCATCTGTGAGAGCTCACTTAAAAATAGTGTGTTGTTATCCCTATAAATTTCTGTAATCATCTAAAGTTAATCTCCAATAAGGTTTCAGCTACTTGAGCTACAAACCAGTAATTTCAAGGGTATCAAGTGATTTTGAGATAGGCTTTGCAAATCCTTTGCTGTGCTGTTCTTATGGTTAATCTGTTCACCAGAAAAAAAAAAATACCTCTTGATATTTAAAAGCTCATATGCACATAGGTGCTCTCTGCAATTCTCAAAGATTACATCTATTAAAATGCTAGTGTGCTTCCACCGGTTAGGTATGAGTCAGTATAGGATGAATGTATGTAATGTACATTTTCAACGACACAGTACAGCCTCCTGTGCGCTTAAAATCTAAAGGGTATGCGAACAAGTCATCAAATTTCATTAATGTTCAGACGTGTTATTTTTACATGTCGTACTGATCTCACCTCTATAATTTCCAGCATTTCCACTCTTGTAATTTTACCATCACCATCCAGGTCGTACATGTTGAAGGCCCAGTTCAGCTTTTGCTCGAAACTGCCTCGTGAGGTGATGGACAGTGCACAAATGAACTCTCTGAAGTCGATGGTCCCATCTCCGTTTTTATCAAAGGTTCGGAAGGCGTGCTGGGCAAACTTTGAAGCATCTCCATACGGAAAGAACTGCAAAATAAGATAACAAACAGAACTGTGGGCAACGCAAGGCAGCAAGCTCTATACCTGCCTGCAAAATACTGAAGTGAGGCATTTATGAAAAATTGCTGGTGGGATTTGTGTGAAACTGAAGATAAGCGATGTAAACTTCTGGAACAGTTACAGTGTAATGGTTATTAAAAACTTATTCCTACAACAACCTCTTAGCTTACCGCAAACTACATTACAAATGTATTTAACCCTAATTTAAAGCTAAATTAACTAGATGAACCTTAAAATGAAGTTGGGTACAAATGGGAGATTCTATGAAATACGGCAACCGAGGTGCATTTTAGCAGTATTTTTTCTGCCTGGGAGTAACCAGCCCGTGACACGTTGTAACCAAGGCTTGTTGTTATGTAGCTTTATTTATTAAAGAAAAATAATCCACACATAGCATAAAAAGCCAGGAACATACGTTCTCTTCTGCCAGCCAACATAATGCGAGTACGTAAGATGAGAACTGAGATTCAGTTAAACAATACAGGACAATGCTTGTCATGTTTAACATCCAGTATCAGTGAACACTGCGACTGACTGTAGCTTAACAAAACATTTTAAATGACCATAACACGTAGGTTTTCAGGTGATATTTTTTTCCCTTGAGAAATGTTTGACTGAAGACATTTGAGACAGCAGCTGTTCCTTCTGTGGCCCAGACTCAAGAAAACACACCTTTTAAGAAAGGGAGTTTTAGACCAGTGCTGAAGCCCCACTGCCGTGAAGGGACTGTACACAAATAATGTTTGTTTCTATAATCCCAGCACAATTTCACGGAGGTTTTCATGCTCCTGAAATATAGATGTGCATTGCTCCCAATCTGAGCGCCATGTCATTTTGTGCTTTTTAAAATTCCAATTCTTAGTAATTATTGCATTTAATAATGTAAGTTTGAAGGAAAGACTCCAGTGGCAGCCGAGGAAGTGGATCTGCATTTTACAATTTTCCATTTCCCTGTCCAGAGCTTTCACTGCAGGCTGACGGTTGCTGTGGTCAGCTGTGAGAGCTCTTGAACAATACACTCCGATTTCAGGGAGGATCTTAGGGATCTCACAGCATATATGGAAATGGGCACTACTAATTGTCTGACTAAACACAGATGTAGAATATGGCAAGCCTTTGCTGCTTTTCCTTTGAGGAGGCCAAATGCGGCCATTTGGATACTGTGTCTTTCCCTAAAAAATGCAAAACTTGGTGCACAGCCTGCTACCTGCAACAGATCTGTGGCGATGGGGGTCACGTCAGGAGCCACTGCTGCGCTGCCAAGGGGGCCCTAAACTAAAAGTTTCCTTTCAACTTACTGTTCCCTCTGATACTTTTCAGACACAATTCAGGATAACCTTTGCATTGCTGTAGAGGTATGATTGCTAGACAACTCTTCTCCGGCTCAGTGGCGTTTTAGTCAATGCAAAATCTTCCTTAAATTTTGCCCACCTCCAGCCATCCTGAGTATTGCCCTGCTGTGAATTACACACAAGGGATGCAAATCTTTGTATTATCCCAGAGGAGGTATTAAATATGCCCATCTCCATTCCCAACTGTCTTTTTGGGAAGATGTTTGAACATGGTGTGGAGGCATCGAGAGAGAGGGACACTGTACCCTCTCCAGTGATAGGTTAGCATCCAGTCCAGGTTAGCATCATTGTTCTAGTTGCTGTTTTCTCATTTGACTTTGTCTGGGTCAGCATCCAGCTGCTGCTTCTATGCCCCTTCTCTAAGAGCTGAAAGCGGCATTTGGTATCATCTCCTCCTGAAAATGTAACTTATGGGCTTGTCCCGTTTCTGTTTTGATAATACAAACTGATGGAGCTGCAAATACCTCAAGGTACTGCTGCAGCTCTTTCTGTGCCTTCTGTTTTTTGACCTTTAAAAAAATTTTGGACCCTTGTATGGTAGACATGATTTGGCTCGTAAACACGTACAAAGGTACAGGGACTCTCTGATACAATTCAGGACTGCAGCTACCAGACTGTGCTGAATTGCTCTTCTAGTGCAAACCTCAACCTTTTGTCAAAGCAAACAGAGCTCCCTCTGTGGCAAGGCTCTTGGGGCTCACAATTCTAGGCTCGGCTGTGTCAGTACAAAGTTATGTTATCCAAAACCTGAATGTTATTTGCAGGTTATTGAAAATCCTGCTCGTTGCTTTCTCTTCTTCATGATCTACCTTTTCCCGCAACTTCTGTATCAACTGGAGATGTTAATGTAGGTGATATTTAATTTTACGTGCATGTGTGTGTGAGGTATAAACATATGCACACTTCTGCAGATCACTGGTGGGAAGTTAAGAAGTGGCTCTTGTGCCCTGTAGCTCCAACCGGGACTCCACTGCCCCCTCCCCCCTTCCTATGTCTTGGGAGCTTGCTGGCTGTTCAAAGCCGAAAAGACAATTAGAATAATCTCTTGCTTTTTAAATCTGATCTGATCGCTGCCCTGTGACATATACGAAACAAAACTTTTGGTGTTATGAATTTTTTTTTACGTTATGAAAACAAATTTTTGTTACAAAACAAAATACTTCAAAATTTTACAGTCTTCCAAGTGTTTTGGTTAAGAGCTGACTATTGCTGAGGATGCGGCCTGACTGGTATTTCTGTGACTGTCACTCCGCAGTCTCTCTAACAGAAAGGCAAGCAGCCAGAGGGAAATGGGATAATCTTTTTCACTGTCCACGGAAACAAAACACATTCAGATGCTTTCTCCTATGATCCAGACTGAGACATGGTACAAATGTACTGGTGGAACCAAAGAACTAAACTACAGTGAAGCAGCTCACCTATAAAAATGGCTAAGAAGTAGCAGACACCCAAAAATACTCCAGAGCCCAAGAACAAAGTAGGGGATTAGAAGGGGTCAGTAGCTGGAGATGCCAAAGACCATTTCTAAATTATTCCTGGGGAAACATGAACATATCATTCAGTTTCCCACCAGAGGAGCGTAAGCAAGCTGCGCTTACCTCTTGTGCCAGTCATAGCATTAACCTCACATAGCGGGGAGAAAAACATCCTTCTAAATTTTTCATCACAGACAAGATGACGACTACCTACTTGAAGACCTCCACTGGCCTGTTTTGAAATGATTCATAAATTAAAAATGGACTAAAAGAAAACCAAAACAATTACAGAGTAAAAGAAGCCAGCTCTGGTAAAACATTATTTGACTATTTAAATGTAGTGAGGCCTTAGCAAGGTGTAAAGGCACAGACTTTAACTACTCAGCTAAGTACTTAAATACTTTAAGTAGTCAGAGCCAAGTGGCAATAGGAGGCAGATCTCTGGAAGGCAGGGGTAGTATGAGGAGGGTGGTTTAGTCCACCTGAAATGGCACTCTGACATGAGCTCAGTGAATGCCTCAGAAACAAGAAACACAACTGGGATTTTCAGAGGCTACAGTCACTGGGCAGGTCAGTGCCTTCAGCTTTCAGCCTTCTCTGCAAACCCTTGTCCAGGTGATCAGTCTACATATGAAAACAACTAGTTCCCTTCTGCTGCAATGATACCACTGAAAAGTGCGCTCTGTTCACCAGATTGTGCTCTGTTTTTCCCTTTTCAGCCAAAAATCAAGGCAAAATATACCTGCCTGGGCTTTTTACAGTGACCGAACCCTGGTCGTTCCTTTTTCTTTCTCCTTCTCTACTCTCATCTCTTGCTTGGCCTGTGCATCTTCTGACTGGTTAGATCAATATGCTGATGTGTGAAGAAAGTGTTAGCTCTACAGAAAACTACCAATTAGGTAAGGAAAACGGAAGAGAAAAAAAAAGAATCCCTCTTATTCTGCTTCTAAATTCTGGAGGGGAAGATTGTCTTGCAGATTCTTAGCTCCCAGAGTGTTTCTGTACACCTTTCTGGTATACGGGGGCCTTTCAAAGGGTCCTGGAATGAGCATATCTAGCGAATAGCATCTATAAATTGTACATTACTTGAGTCTTGGGGAAACTGATCAAATAGCTAGAAATATTTAGCTGCTTGGCTGCAGATGTTTCTGACTTCTTTGAAGCAATGCTGTTCACAGACAACTCTGTGACCAACTCTATTCAGATCATCTTTGGGAGGCAGTTATTGAAAAGCATAAAGTGTATGCTAAAGCATATGGCTAAAGCTTTAGCATATGGCAAAAATAAAATCAAAAGCAATACACTGTCCCAAACTCCCAAGTGATGGGGGGCCAAAAAAGATAGGTCTCTCCTTGATTGGTGGGATGGGGCAGAGACACTCTACAGATAGGCCTGAGAGGTGCTTTGTTTTTCATGCGATGTTCTACCATGTTTGAGATGCATTTCTATTAAAATGGAAATTCTGTTATAAACCAGAGAAAACCAGAATTAGCGCAGTGTACAGAAAGCTGAACATGCTGCCTACACAAGCATCTAGGTGGGAGCTGGAGCGCAGTGTGGGAGAGCAGGAGGTGGTATGGGGCGGCTGTATCCCAGGGACAGAGGAGATGGAAGAAGCAGCTGCCGATTCCCCCAGGAGCTGAGATGCCCCGCTCGGGGCTCAGCACCAGCACGCTCTGCCGAGGGCTGAAGCAGCGAAGAGGAACGAGTGGGGCACAGCCAGCACAAGGAGCAGCATGAGCGTTGTTGGGAGCCTGTATGTGGAAACATGCCTAGCAGTTGGCTCCCATGGGAAACACCTGATACAATTGATTCTGTTACACTTGAGGAAGGAGTTTCTCTTTTTATGTACTTTTTTAGGGTTGTCTTTCCTCCCTATAATGTTTGCTAAGAACCCAGTTCACTTCTGTGAGTGGAGAACATGGGCGCTTTGAGAATCAGAAAGTTTGGCTGCTGGTAGAAGCTCAGACTGGTTATTTTTTACAGCAAACCTCTTAAATTTGAACCCAGATGCTGATAGCTGCTGGTCAATCCCATCTTACAGATCCTCGGAAGCAAGAAGCCCTTCAAAGTGTATTTGCTTAACAGCTTTAACAGCTGTTACCCACAATCTTTTCTGTACAGGGACCAAGTTCAGATTTGAGGTTTTATCCCCAGCTTCATACGTCACCAGTCAGATACAGTCTCCCACTCTGCAGAGCCACAGCGTTAAATCTGAAACTACAGTACATGGATACTGTGGGTATTTTCACCATGAGATAAAGCTGTGGCGATATTTTGGTCACTGAAGGGGACACCTGCAATGACTGGGGAGCAGGCTGCTGCTCACTAGTTTTTCAAGAGGGCGAAGATCTGGGCTCCTGCCAGCACTACAAATGCAGAAGTTGAGGAGATAAGAAAAAAGAATACTTTTTAATTCTCTCCTTTAGAAAAAATAGTTGTAACTTACTATAACATACTGTGCTCTTGCACTTCATGTCTTAAGGCATGAAAAGGGGAAGAGATATATAGGCTGCGTCCATCAGGACCTGGTTGTGCCTCTCTGGCACCAGGGTGACCTGCAGGGCTGCAGCCTCTGCCTGCCAGCACCTTTTTGTACAAAACCGAAAACTAATGTACAAGAGCATAACCACAGCAGCACAAGAAGACACAGCCAGTATATTTGTCCTTCTTCTGGAAGAGATTTGACTGCCCTGGGAATACATAGCTCAAGGGCAGGTCAGGACAGATACACCTTTACAATAGATGAAGACACATTTTCACAGCTTCCTGCAGATGTATGGATTAAGAATGGATAAGGCACAGTGTGCCCCTCTTATTCATGTTACGTCTCCCCTTTATTCTCTGGAGTAATGCCAGTGAAATGAACGTGAAAGGCTGTGAGCTGCCTCCATGCCCAGCGTGGGAGCAGAAAGGACTGGCAAGAGCATCCTGGCAAGGGTGGTGGGGACCAGTGGGGAGGGGACCAGGGACAGGGCAAAGCTGAGCAGGACGGGGCTGTGAGCAGGAACGCCTGCGAGTGTGAGAGCCACAGCATCGCCCTGGATCAGTGCATGCATCGCTCTTTGGTCAGTGGAGAGGCTTCTCCGAAGAGCCACCTGAAGCAGCCAAATTAGGCGTCAGAGACTTCTCCCTTGACTGGCTGTAGGGGGAGCAGAGGCATCATTAAACTTAAGTTACTTTCTAATTGCAAAGTCTTAAGTCGTCCTTCACAGTCCTAAGCGGAGAGACGTCCAGTCCTTGTAATTCTCAGACTAGGCCTCTTCCCAGCTATCTTCTACATACTTTTGGCTGCACAAGTGTTTCAGGACTTGCCTACAAAACAGGCTTTCCAAAATCACAGCAGTGGGATGCTGCAAAACCCTTTCCCTCCTGAAAGGTCTCAGCTTGGACATGGAAATGCCACGCTCGCCTCCCTTCCCTATCTGAGACAAGCTGAACAGGCAGCTCAGGAGAAAGCACTGCCTACAGCATAGTATGGATCAGGGGAATGTAAGGTCCCAAACTGGGAACAGCTTGTGTGAACTAATACTAAAGGGATCAAAAAGAGAGCAAACTTTTTTTTTTTTTTTAACAGATCAGTGGTTGAGGAACTCCTTTAGGAGAGATTTGGATTCTAGCATTTCCCCCACTAAATATATTTAAAAATCTACTTTAACCTAGGTAATTTTCACAATTCTCCTTTCCTTTCATCTGCATCTTAACTGCTATGATACTAAGCACACATATATTAGTGGCAATATGGGCCAATGCAAACAATCCAATTAATTGCTTCAGCGGGTTTTGAATTGGGCCTATGATCATGCTAAATCTGAAAGCATTTCCATAGCACTTTCTAGTTATGTCCATGGTTTTTCCCTAAGTTAGTATTCATTGGATGAGATCTTTAATGAACTGAAACACATCCAAATGTTGTTATTCAAGTCCAGACACCCAAGGGCCTTTAGGCAACCAAGGCAAAACCCACAAAAGGACAAAGCAATGAAGGGTACTGGACAATCGCCTTCATAGCCAGCTCTCTCACCACTTTAAGGTGTCCAAATATTCCAGCTGTGGATTTCCAAGGGCTTTCCTCACACAACTCTTCTGTCTACACTTTGGAGATCCTGTTCCCAGAGGCAATTAACCACATGTTACTGTGCTGAAGTCCTTCTGTGGCTCCTATCCCCAACTGACCTTTAAATGAAAGCATTTAGATAACTGCTGAGGATTTGAGTCTCAGAGCTCTCCAAGGCAGAAGTTTACTGCAGAGACATGCAGACACATAACAGGCAATGAACGAGCACCCAAGAATTTGGTTCCACAGAAGCAGAAGTAGTTTCAACAGCTATGCATGCTTCCATTAACAATTTAATCAAATGTTAAGGGATTTGGGTCCCAGAGATACAGACGTTCCTGTCCTGTTCCCAGATGTCAGCCACAGAGTAGCAGCATATCAGCAGAGAAAGGCACATCATATGCCTTCAAAAGGTCTGGGGCTATCTTGCTCATATGCATTGAAAATAAAGTGAGGATTACAATGATTTAATTTCATTACTGAAATTCCAGGAGGTGGAATTGGACCATGTCTCCACACTGTGCTAGAGATGGGATGCTGTAACAGTTCCAGACATGACGTTCAGATGTGTGCTAGAGATGGGAACCTCTTCTCAACCTTCTCCTTATCCTCTGTTCCTCTATATGCTATATTAGCACTCCGTTATGCAGAGAAATCCTAGGAGAGGTTTAAAAGCTCTTGCAATAGCTCACTCCCAGTTACAGCACTGATGCCACTCATCTCCACATGAGCTGAAGCAAGTGCTGCACTAATGGGGCTGATGGGGATCCCAGGTCTCTGCTCCACCGGAGTACAGCCAGAGGAAAATGGGCTCGCTGGTTGGGTCTTGTGTGTCAATGATGACTGTAAAAACTGCCTGAAATAGCAGCAGGGTTTTGTGGAAAACGTTTCAAAGCCGAGAGCCTTGCCTAACCACATCTTGTGTGTGTTACCAGGCTAGCTAGCTTAAAATTTCCTTTGCTAAGCTATTTTTATTCTGCAGATGACGCTGGAAAGAGCAAGCATAGTCCTAACAAACTCTGTTCATGGCTAGTCAGTTGTTTCCTCTGTTTTCCAAAATACAAATACATGAATAAAACTGGTACTACTGTGTCAGAGTTTGCACCTTTTGAAATCGAAGCTCAATGTATTACATTTTTTTACATGTATTACATAGTTTGGCACTAATGTAACCCAAGAAACAGCAAGATTATCAAAGCAGACGATATTTAGACTGCCCACACGTAGGACTGCAGCTTCTGCTGATGGAATATGCAATAAAGCAACTGCATTGATGCATTTTTTTCTCTTTTTCTCTTGCATAGCTGCTTCAGAAGTCAGGTTCATTTTGTGTTCCTCCTACAGCTGCCTTTACCCGGAGCAAAACATTATCAGTTTTCCTGTTTTTCCCTCTTCTCCCAGTCAGTCTCTGAAGGGTTATTATCTTCTTCCAGCTTGTCATAACATGTAACAAAGCAATTCACACCCAAAGCATGTGAGTCGGTATCTGGGAGAAAGGCCATTTTTGGCTCGGCTCTAGCCTTTGTACTGTGTTTTACACAAACAAAAGGTCTACTGGGCTGACCCACTGGGAAAATGCAGGATTGGAGCATGCAGTTCAAGCCAGTACTGCAGGTCTGCATAGGTTTTACCAGCCAGATTCCTTCAGAGCAATCAAGTTCTCTTGAGTCAGCCAAAGAAATGAGCTGAGTATCAGGAAAGGATTAGCCCATAGGGTTACAATGGATCAATACACATGAATCTGGGTTTCAGGCTGACAGGATACAAATCTGAACCTTTACACTGGCAAAATTCATTGCTGCAAAGCAGAAACCAGCATGGTATTTCCTGCAGCAAGGTGAATAAAAACAGGCACCAGGGGTAAAGCATCAGTTGCAGAGCATGAATGATACCGAAACATGGGGAAAAAAAAAAAGACCCTTATACACTGTCCCAGTGCTAATCTTCACAGTAAAAGCCCTCCAGCCTTTTGCCCCCATAGATGCTGAGTCTGGTATAGCTTCACTCTTAAGCATACCTGCAGTGTAAGGTAGAAATGTCCCACGTAGGAAGACTGTCTCCAGCCACCTGGCTTCAGCTTGCCAGGGGGTCCCAAGGCAGTGGGCAGCATCCACAGCCATGGGTCTATAGGTTTCAGCAGCAGCTGAGCTACGGCATTGAGCCTCTGGAAAGGATAATCTCAAGGACCACCAAAGACCAGAGTCTAAACGACTATTTAGATCCAGGTCTCAGTTCCCCATGTGTAAATTCGTGAGAAGTCCTCACCTCAGAGGCATGCTGTGAGGATAAGCACAACAAGGGACTGAAACTGTTTCAGACACTGCTGTAGTGGGAGTCATAGAACTAGCAAGAACTGGGGAGAGCTGCCAAAACTCATGGATGTTTACTGCTTATGGCTCTGCTCAGTAGCTTTAATGCTGTGAACACGTATGCATATAGACACATGGGGAGGCTTATAAGCAGCTGTTAGCTCTTCACATAAAGAAGAAATACTTCAAAGAGCCAAAAAATCTAACTTCTCCCCTTCACAGGGAAAATTCACAACTTGTAGAGGCTGAAGTGGGGTCAGAGAAGAGTCTCTGTCTTTTCCAGATCTCCAAGGACAGTGACTAGTTCTGACATTATTAAAGACTAAGTCACCCTGCCTTGCAGATGTTTTCAGCCACTGCAGAAATGCATATTTGAAGTATATGGACAAGAAATATAGGAAGATTTAGGAGATGACCTTGAATTATCAATACCAGGTCCTTGCAATTGTGTGAGACATGGGTTAAGTTAAGACACCAGAGGACAAACGCACACCACAGGCTATGATAAAGCAAGACCCACAGTTAAAAAACAAAAGCTAGAGTCAGTGTATGCCAAGAGGCTGGAGGAAGATGGATGGGAAAAGCAAAGCCATACTGCTTCTTATCAAACATCCATCTGGCAGGATCTACCTCTAAAAAAAACTTTCAGCCTGAAAAGTTAATCTCTATATTCACATTTCTGGGGAATTAGTCATTAACTAGCAGGAAATGAATCGATTTTCAATCTCAGTTTTTCTCTGATTAGATTTGGACAATAAACTTAATTGAGCTGTGTAGCTCAATACACTAGCATATCAGTTATTACTCAGTGCTAACAAAAAAAATTCAGAGAGAATTGTTGTCAAAACAATTAGTATTGCTAGTGCATAACACCATGACTACTGCTGATTAAATGTTATTTCTCTTTGATCTTCCTTAACTGAGCAGCAGCACTGGAACACTTTATTTATTTTAAGCTTGGCAGTGTCTTCCACTACCCTAAGGTCAGCGATAGCACAGGGCTATGACAATGTCAGCATCCTGCTGTGCTGTAGCTATGCCCCAGTCTAATTACAACATCCTTTTTCTTGACACCATGTTATCTCTTTAGGAATCTGGGAACATACCAGATGGAGAATACACTGATCTAGGACATTCCTTTTTTTTTTTTAATCCTTTTTTTTTCCCCAGTAAAGATCATCTGACTCCTTTTTATTTCTGAAAAAGGCTTTATTTTCCCAGTGAGCTTTTGCTCCAAAGGTTCAGAGTATTAACTTGAATGCTGTGCCTACAGTGTTGTGAAGCCCTTAGTGCAAATTTCCCAAAAGAACGGGACTACAGAAGCATCAGTAAGTGCTGTTTCTAGCCAAAAAGGGATTTGAAACACGAATCACTAAAGTCTGAGACAACCATCTTATGAATATACAGATGGAACTGCAGAAAAAAATTCTCATGCCTGAAATATCTGACTGTCTCATATACTTATGTAATAAGTCCTGCTAAAATTCTTATACATATGGAGATATTATAGCCCAGTAGCGCAGAAAGGAAGCTGCAGAAAGAGAAGGAAAACGGCTGTAGCTGGGAGTATCAGAGAATGGAGGATTTGAAACTCAAGTTCTCAGTGAGTGCTAAACTACAAAATCCCTGCTCATGATACTGAGTGCAAAACCTGCTAATTCAGGAGTTACCAGCAAATAGCTTTAACTTCTGAGGAGAACTATCAATTCCCTTCCAAGCACCGCTCACTCTAGTGAGCTGGGAATTGGTGGACTTGGGTATCTTCTCCAGTTCATAAAACCTTTGACCATAGAGCAGTGATAAACCTTTCCATCCAAGGAAGGAAACTACAACCTGAAGTCCAGAGAGACCAAAGGAGCAGAAAAAGAGGGAACTCATATGGTACGAGTACCTTGAGAGCACTTGGTCTGCTGAGAAAAGCATTAAGTATTCAAGGAGGGAAAATGGGAAGGGCCAATCGCTCCCAAAATCAGCGTGCCCTGCTGCTCGTTGCCATCACATGCTGGAAAAGGGAACCCCAGCCTGCACCTCCAGGCAGCTCAGTCCCAACAGGAACACATGGAACAGGATAAGTAACTGGACTACAGCCACAGACTCTAGGTCAGTCAGTGTGCAGCAGCATGCACTTCATCCCTCTGTGCCCAACCAACCCCAGGGAATGGAATGGGAGTGGTTATTTTTTGTGTTGCACCCAAAAAGCTTAACAACACCCTAGGGCTAGACAGAGTTAATGACTCAGAGTGCTTGGGAACCCACCTGGGCAAATCCTGACAGCCTGGAAAACACACACCATCTGTCCCTAAACTCCTGTGGTCTTGGCACACAAACAGGTACTTGATCGGAGTTGGTAATAGGAGAATAAGTTTCCCATGCAGGACAAAAGGGGGAAGTGCTAAGGGAATGGGAAGGACCCCAAAGTTACAGATGAAAGGCAGGAGGGATGGTGGCAATAGCGGTAACAGTCAGCATAACAGATAAGGGGCAGGTTGGTTATGACTTGGTATCATCCATTTTTCCCTGTTGTCCCTACACATATCCTACTGACTTTTATTTTCAGTACTGAGTTTGAAAGCAGTCTAACAACTCACAGAGGAACCATACCAAAATGAAGTTTCTAATAATTGAAATTGGAAATGGGCCCACATTTCTAACTGCTGCAAGGCCTGTCTCAAAGCTTTTCTTTTGCAATGAAGCTGTGAGCAGATAGGTTTTCATGTACATTTCTTAAAATTTTGTACAGCCCTACTTAGAAGATCTGTCCTTCTATAGCCCTTCCAATTCTGTTCTTTCGGAGAATAAAAATAAAAAAGGACTTTTTAAACACAGTGCAGTTTTAAGATTCCAGCTTTGCAACATAATGTATTTTCTTCTGTATCTATGCTTTCTCTTATAATGTAAAACCCTTCAAAGGTCAATGCCAAGACGTAGAAGCCCAATAGTATATAAAAACTTTGAAATACCAGAATTCTGGTGCAAAGGATCATGCATATATATCTCTGTATATATCTTTGTATATATCTATATGTCAACAGAATAGAGTAAATCAGTTCTTGCTTAGAAAGAATGTCTTGGAGGACAACACTCTTGAGCTCACTGATGTTTAAAAACCCCCAGTTTTATTTACATGAGGTGTTGTTCACATTTGTAGTTCCATGTGAATAACAGTATTATTATCGATGTTATTAATAACCATGATATCTAGGAATCTTGGTTGAGCAGCATTTGGATAAAACCTAAAGCTCAACATAGAAGAAAAAGAAAGAGGAAAGAGGAAAACTCAGTACAAGGAGCCTGGAAGACTTTTCTTTGTGAATTGAATCCAATGAATTTTCCCAAGGGTGGGAAAGTAGGAGGGAATGACACAATCC
Source organism: Phalacrocorax aristotelis (assembly GCF_949628215.1). Taxonomy (NCBI): domain Eukaryota; kingdom Metazoa; phylum Chordata; class Aves; order Suliformes; family Phalacrocoracidae; genus Phalacrocorax; species Phalacrocorax aristotelis. Next base: position 12,786,227 of record NC_134278.1, read on the forward strand.
ATTGTGTCACCTTCTGGGAATTAAGAAGACGTATGGCAGGTCTAGAAGAAACTACAGGTATTAAGACTATGACAGCTCTCATGTACACTGTCTCCTTGTCTATTAGCTCAACAGATCAACTCCCCTAAGGGGAAGGGATCTTGAACAAAGAATTTCAAAGGATAAATGGAAGAATGTAAAGGAGCTTTACCTTCTTGTTCCTATCTAAAATGGTGCAAGAAGGGAAAATCCTCATTGTATATAAATTATTTTTTCCAACAGTTATATTCTTTGCTATCTGTAGAAAGAGATGCAGAAAAAATCCTTGTGGGCCATATGGATCACTGCTTTCACACAGAGATGTCATCTCCCTGCATATGCTGTTGCTGTGCTAATGCTGACTGTGCTCATGAGCCAATGCAGACAAAATGTGGATATTGATACTAGTGATAATCTGCACTAGATGGTTCCCAAGGGTGTCACCGTTTTAGGCAACAGGCCAGCTAAAGAAGAAAGTATCATCCCACAGAGTAGAGATTCTCCCTGGTTTCATCCCTCCTACTCCAATCAACTCTTGGGGGATGCAGACTTCTATGAGAGTAAGTGAACTGGATATTTGAGGGGGAAAACTTATCCTCAGGTTATGTAACTGTAACTTTGTATTATCACCTTCCTGTGGGTTTCTGTGATTTTATCTACTCTTCCAGGTATCAGATATGATCACAAGGGCTCACTTTAGAGAAATCTGTAAACAGAATCACAGAATCACAGAATGGCAGGGGTTGGAAGGGACCTCTGGAGGTCACCTTGTCCAACCCCCTGCTTGAGCAGGGACACCCAGAGCAGGGGCACAGGAACGCGTCCAGGCAGGGTTTGAATGTCTCCAGGGAAGGGACTCCACAGCCTCCCTGGGCAGCCTGTGCCCCTGCTCTGGCACCTGCACAGGAAAGAAGATTTTCTCATATTTAAGTGGAACGCCCTGTGTTCCAGCGTGAGCCCATTGCCCCTTGCCCTGTCGTTGGGCACCACTGAAAAGAGTCCGGACCCATCCTCTTGACACCCACCTGTCAGTACTGGACACAGCACTCTGAATATGGTCTCACTAGGGCAGAGTAGAGGGGGAGGATAACCTCTTTTGAACTGCTGGCCACACTCCTTTTAATGCACCCCAGCATATCCACGGCCTTCTTGGCCACAAGGGCACGGCTCAGGGTCACCTTGCTGCCCACCAGCACTCCCAGGGCCTTCTCAACAGAGCTGCTTTCTAGTAGTTCAGCCCCCAGCCTGTACTGGTGCATGGAGTTGTTCCTCCCCAGGTGCAGGACCTTGCCCTTGCTCTTGTTGAATTCCATGAGGTTCTCCTCGGCCCAGCTCTCCAGCCTGTCCAGGTCTCGCTGGATGGCAGCACAGCCTTCTGGTGTATCAGCCACTCCTCCCAGCTTGGTGTCATCAGTGAACTTGCTGAGGTTACACTCTATCCCTTCGTCCACGTCATTGATGACTATGTTGAACAGGACTGGACCCAGCACAGACCCCTGGGGAACACCACTAGTGACAGGCCTCCATCCAGACTCTGCTCCATTGATCACGACCCTCTGAGTTCTGTTGCTGAGCCTGTTCTCTGTCCACCTCACTGTCCACTCGTCCAACCCACACTTCCTTAACTTGTCTGAGGATGTTATTGTTGACAGTATCGAATGCCTTACTGAAGTCAAGATAAACAACATCCACTGCTCTTCCTTCATCTACCGAGCCAGTCATGCCATCATAGAAGGCTATCAGTTTGGCCAAGCATGACCTCCCCTTGGTGAATCCTTGCTGACTACTTCTGATAACCTTCTTTTCCTCTACATGCCTGGAGATGACCTCCAGGATTAACTGCTCCATCACCTTTCCAGGCATGGAGGTGAGGCTGACTGGCCTATAGTTCCCCAGGTCCTCCTTCTTGTCCTTTTTGAAGATTGGAGTGAAATTGTCTACCTTACAGTCCTCAGGCACCTCTCCTGTCCTCCACGACCTTTCAAATCTGATGGAGCATGGCTTAGCAACAGCATCTGCCAGCTCCTTCAGCACTGGTGGTTGCATCCCATTGGGGCCCATGTATTTGTGAGCATCCAGTTTACCTAGGTGATCTCTAACCTAATCCTCCTCAACCACAAGGAAGTCCTCCTTTCTTCAGATTTTTTTCTCTCTCCCTCGGGGGCTGAGGTGCCTGAGGGCCAGCCTTAGCTATTAGTATAAACTGGAACATGCTGCTTGTTGATTTAAAGCATTGCAAGCGAGAGGCAGCATTGCCTTCTGTCCTGCATTTGCCTCCTGAAGTAACTTAAATCCTTCAGCAGACGGTGTCTTTGAATTTCAGCTCCTTTTTGCAGTGAGAAAACCACCACTGAAGCAAAAAGCTATCACAGGTAGAGCAGCCTCTTCTGTTACAGATAAATCAACCAGCATAGAGCTTACCTGCCACTTGGTTCCTTTAAGATCTTATAATTATTCATATACTTAGTCTATAATGACTTAACATTAGAATGCAATGAGACCATTCAAAGGGATATTATAAAATAAATTCTAAAATCTGCAGAGAACAAATTACCTTTAATTAAAAATTATCTTTATCTAAGAAGGTGAACAAAACTATACGAACAAAAAAGATGCATCAATACGCGTGCTTAAAAGATAGCTACTGTCCATGTCCATCCTTCCAACACCAGGATATCTCGTTGCATGCGCTATTTGACACCAGTATAACGACTGAAGTTTCAATAACATAATTGGGAGTCAGCTGAAAAGAAGACACAATAAAAAGCACTTAAGCAATACACTTCTCTAATGTTGATTCATTGCTGCTTTATTTATCACACAAGCTTAGTATAGCTACACGTTCTCCTTGGATTAAGTTACCCTCTGCGCACCAGACCAACTGAAGATACCCATACCACTTTAGTTGCGCATAAAATACTGAGCATGACAAATGTAAAACCTATGTCTTCACTGTAGCGGTGAATGCAATTTCATTTCAAAATCAGATCTATTTGAATTCTTTCTCTCGGCTGCAAAAAAATCTCTGAAAACCTGAAAGACCAATGAAATACACTTGCAAGGAGCAAAATACAAGGTCTATTTATAGACACTGCAAAGCATTTCTAGAGGGATGTATCAAAATCAGTATTTCCCATTAATAAATATTACCTCAAAAATACACTCAAAAATGTAGACTGATGCAATCTGAACTGCCCAGCAGTACAATTATGGTAACTAGCTCATACTGGGGAACAACTGTTGCTTTTCCACACTGAGTAATGAATATGAGTAATAGATTTGACTTTTTCCCCCAAGTATTCTGGTAAACATGTTAAATAAATCAGGTTGTAGACTTTCATGAATACACAACAACATCTACTCAGTCCTTAGCAAGCACGCAAAGATAGAACAGCAATAATAAAGGCACAGAAAGAGTTCAGTACTGGGGTGAGAATTTGAAGGAGGATTAGTCATACATGCCTTCAGATAAGTTAGCTCTTTTCTCTTATGAGAGCAGCAGATCGCATCATCTTTAATATTCTTGTAACCCACAGTAATAAAGATGAATAAAAAGCCCCATAGACATTAGAGGCTGAACAATAAACTATGTAATCATGACCAAACTATTATGCTACCAACTGCTTTCCAGAAAGATGCTGGTTTATGCTTGCCATGAGGGATCCTCCTAGGAACAGTGTTCTTGGTGATGCCAGGTCCCAAAATGTCCTTTTAAAGTTTACAGCTGGGAGATACAGCCCAATTCCTGACACTCCCAAGTTCTTTCATGTCTCCTCTATGAGTTGACTGCATATAATGCTCTCTAGAGACATGTTATTTCTAGAGGAACAGTCATGACATATATTTCACCTTACTTGATAGACTCACATTTCATGCCAGATGTAATTAAGGATTAAAAATAATGAACTAATCTAGTTAAATGTTAAATTCTCAAGAAAAAAAAAATCAAAACCAAAGTTACAAGAAGATGAGAATAAAAGAAAAAAAACATTCTCTCGATTGGTTGTTGTTATCACAGAAATAACAGGAATAACAGGTAGCCATCTTCTTCAGCATGGGGACTGTTCTGTATTTGTTCTCCTATTGCATTCCTTTCTCATCACACCCCTGGCTTAAAGGGTCTTCTCGATGGTCAAAGGATTTTCAGGCCTCTAAACACTTCATAAATCATCTGTGAGAGCCATTCAACGAACAAGCTCTCTCAAGGCAGCTGTCTCTAGAACGCAACTAGTTTCACAGAGACTCCATGTGGCATCTTATTTAAAAATATGACAGAGTTGGCATTTCATCTGTTCTAGAGCTCATACTCTCATAAAAATAGGGCGAAACCCTCCTTCTCATATCATGAGATCTTTATGGAGAGGTGGCAGCATCTTCGTAACTAAGGTTACAATCAGATTTCCTTGTAAAGAAGTCTCAAAATTCTTTCAATCTTTCCTCAGTGACAGCCAAATACCTAAGGGTGATAACACTGCCCAGGCAAAGACCTTCAACAAACCAGCCAGGGAATTCAGTCTCTGAGGATGTAACAAATACTTACTGAACACGAAACATGGGAGATCTGTATATAGTACCTGTTAAACAATAGAAGAAATTTGAAATATGCCTTAGACAGGACATGTCTAAAGAAAAATAATAATCTACCAAGCTAATGGGCGCCAGTGCTTTTTAGTGCTGTCAAAATATGGAGAAGCTTGTCTTCCAGGCTGGGGTCTAGTGTCCAACTAGAAAACACAACACTGGAATTTCTTCCTGCGCCTGGATACCTCATCCAGCTGCCAGGGCAGCTTTAGCAGCAGCATCTGCTCTGACCCTGGGCAGAGACAGCTTAGAGGAAAGAAGTCAAAATGCTGAACCACAGCACCAGAGGTCTCAAACAATGTTTTCAGCACTCACCAAAGCAAACACCATTAGCAGTCAGCAGCAGTATTTTTGGTTCTCTGAGTACACTGGAGAGAGAATTCTGAAATCTATGAAGGTCAATCAGAAACTGCTTTCTGAGGTAGCTCTGTTCATCCTTTTTTACACAAGTGTCAGAAAGAGTCTGTACCTCTGATAGCTCTGTCTCTCCTACTAGAGTGTAAGCAGACCACCAACTCTTAGGAAGCTCCCAGAGCTCAATGGTATTTTGACAGAAGTCTGCCAGTTGGAGATGCCCTGTGTCAAGGTTTTGACTCTCTTCATTTAGAAAACAGTGAGAGAACACTCAAAGCAAGCACAGAAAAAGGTAGATTTCTCACAGCTGTCCAGGTTATTAATGAAGAAAACCGTCTAAATTAAATCTAAATAAAGCCCTGCTGGCAGAGAAATAATGTCCACCTGCTGTCAGCATCAATATTTCTTCCAGCCCCACCCCAAAAAATGTTTATGTCTCATTCTCTTATTCACTAGATTTCTGACCGCCACTCAGCTGTGGACAATCCCGACATCCAGTCGATACCACAGTACCTACATTCGTCACCTGTGAATATACCATCTCTATTCTGGTAGCACTGTTTGCTGAAAAACCGTTTTTGTGAGCCGATGTGTTTAAATGTTCTGTCACGTTCAGTTCAACAGCCACCCTGACAAACACCAATTCAGAGCTCGCTGCTTCATTCCTCTTCATCAATGGAAAGAGATGCTGCATCTTGATGGGGTGATATATCCCAAGACAGGTTATACATCCCAGCAGCAGGCGTGACCTGAATCCCACTCCAGGTGAGCACTTTGTGATTTCTTAGATTATGAAGGATTGCACGACTATAGGCTGAATACATTAATAGCTCAGTGAAGAACAAGACTTCAATTCTTAACTGAAATATAAAGTGCTATTTCATCATGGTGTCTTTAACCATGATATACCACTAACCTTTCCAGATTTACTAATGAATTAGACAGTCCTGTTACATTTCCAGTAAAATTTGTAAGTATCTGCAATCTACAACAAACTATTCTAACTGCTGATATGAAATGACAGGGAGAGAAAGGGATGGTGTGGCAGTGAAACTTGAACACGATGCAAACTTGAGGTCACAATATCATGTGTTTGAGACCTGTCATGAATCTGAAATACAAGTGAAGCTGTCACAGCGATACAGTGACAGTACAGCTCAGCATGCTGATGAAGTGACTAAAATCCAGAATGACTGCAGAGCCAAGGGAAAAAAAACAGTTTTTTTCCTACCCTGTGTACATAAATAGGAAAGAGTTGGTTCTGTTGTCCTATGAGCACACTCTCTGAGATGTCAGACTAAAGCAACGACTGACCTGTGCCATATTTAGAGTGGCAGAATAGGCTGACTTTTCAACTGAAAGGTATCCTCGGATATTTCTATTGCTGCAGCAGAGCTGTTTTTTCAGAAGAGGCCAATGTACATTTTCTAGGCACAGCAAACTAGTTAGTGCTTTTCTTTTGACAGATATCAATGCTCCCATTGCCTCAGGAGAGGTAACAATCTGTAGATTTAGCTAGCTATACCAATTTGAAATATGTGTTGTTAATAACAGGTTTTCAATTTTAAAAGGAGTTGTTTTCATGCCTACAGAAATCTGAGTGATCCCAAAGTCCTTTGCTAGCATCAGTCTAGTCCCACAACCTACCCACACGGGTGGACACCAGAGTACCAGCAAAGCAAGGCAATAGAACAAACAACCTTGTGAATTTATTTATCATACATAAAAAAGCCACCTACCAACTCTACCACTTTTAAACCTGACTTATCACCTTATTACTTTTTGGGTCTATCCGCTTCGGACTCTTGGGTGGAAAACAGCGTGAAATATTTGCTTTAAGTAGCCTTCAGGAAAACTTAAATTCCCAGATGAAGGGCCACCCCGCATTTGCAGACTGAGTCCCCAGTGAAGCACAGCAAGTCTGACGTGTACCAGGAGCACCAGAGTGGCTGAACATGCACTGCAGTCAATCTGCACATGTGCAACATGCCCAGGTTTGACATCAGAAGTTGCAAAGCTCATTGCTTCGCTGCGATTTAGTTATAAAACATACAGACATTAGTGATACAACATATGGACATTAGGAGGTGTAGACCTGTTCTGCACGCTGCATGGTGTTGGAGCACGTAACTCTCCCCAGAAAGACTACCAAGAAGTCCAGACACAACTATGAGAAATGGCATTTTTTGAATTTTGGATATTGGCAAGAATTAGCATGGCTGAATCATCCTCAGCTCTCCAGCCATGAGAGCAAACAGTGCACTACTGAGAGGGCAGGCAGATTTCTGGCTGCTCCCAAAAGCCCAGGAATTTACAGTTTCCATGTAAAGCAGGTGAGATTTTGGTTTCTAAATACCTTGGGTTGTGAATCTGATCTTCTTCCAAATTCTCCATGGAAAGATTGTTTCTTGGTTTTAGGCATTAGAAACAAACGCCAAGGCCACCAATGAGCTAAGATGAGGCTTTTATGCCTGTGTTATGTTTCTGAACAAGTCCCAATCATTTACTTAAAGGTAGCTACACACATTTGAATACTGCATCATTCATTGCTTTACATTGCACTATTTAAATCCAGGTTTTCAGCTTTACTTAAAGATTGTCCAAAGCTAACGGAGAGTATGAAGCATGAAGGACCTAGGAGGAGCTTCCACAGTGGGAGGCCAGTTTCATACTGCCCCTGTGTCTAACACCGCTTAACATTTCTGGGCTGCTGAAAGCTAGGCAGCATCCAAATATGCTTCAGGGAATTGGCAGAGTTCTGGGGCCCTGAAAACAGCGACCATTTTCGCTGGAAACATTTATGACATTAGAAGGAAGATTACCCCACGTTCTTTAGCTTGCACTGAGATCCTGTAGGCTTGTCCTCCCTCTGCCTGGGGAGCAGACACAAAGAGGCTATGGCACTGCTCTACCTCCAGAACCCCCTTCCACCAACATCTCTTTTCAGTTTAACTTGCAAAGATACGAGCAATTTAATCTTTCCTGGCCTCAACTTGAAGGTTTTGTTCTAAATGTATTTTGACAGCAGAAATAAAAATGAAGTTTTAATAGAACTAACTGAACCACAAACTGAATTATGTATTTCCATTTCAGTAGACAATCTCACTGCTAATAACATCACTCTCCTTCCAAAAGCATGCATGACAGAATTGAAAGCTTTTCTCTGTTCCTTCATGGTATTTTGTATCTGGCAGTAGCTTTGCAGCACACAGAGCTCCCTCTTACCCATGTATGTGTTGCGTGTCTCACTTGCTTTGTCCAGGAGTTGGGGTGGGACCATCTGAATTGCTGAACCAGTCTGTCTGGAAAATTTGTATGCTAGCAGATTAAAATGCAGACTGAACCCTGGCAACGTCCCTGCTTTGGATCTCTGCCTAGAACCTTTATTTCTTCATTTCCAGTGTTCTCTGGAAACGCACAATGGCTGCAGGCTTTCTCTAGGACCCCCACACCAACAGTCTTCCCCCAGAATGGAAGCACACGGCAAGGCAGGGTCTAAACTGTATTGACAGCCTGAAGCATCTTAATTTTCCAACACTGGATCTTCATTTGGTTCCCACCTGGGTCCCTTGCAGTCACCAAGCAGCTTACTAAATCGGGGTCAAATCCCGAATAGATGCCTTGCTCACAGATCTGTTCTTAATTAGCCAAACACCCACTGAAGCCACCAAAAGTGCCAATAAAATGAAGGCACATTTTATTTTGTGACCACAAGGAAGGGGATTGAAAGAATTTATATCAGCTGCTAAACATGTACTCTAATGACCACCACTGGATTATTAGTAGTGACCCAGATGTAAAAAGCTTTGATCTTCTTACTCCTGGGTTATTATCCAGTTTCTAGCTAGATCTCTTAAGGTCAGAGTGAGCGAAAATCAGGATGAGTGAAAATTGTGTGCAATACAAGAGAGAGGACCATGGAATACCAATCCCCAGACATTTCACTGAAAAAAGTAGGCAGATGCAAACATGATTAAAAAGAGCAAGCCAGAAAACAGCATTACATTTCAAAGAAATCTAGGGGTGAATAGCTTGAAGTAGGGAGATACAGAGTCCTTCACATGTAGGTCACCAGTTTTAATTCAGCTCTGGTCATAGCAAACTCCGGTCATTAATATCTGACAGATGTCTGGCAGCAATGTAGGATGAGATGGTGGTCCTGGTTTAATTGCTAGCGGTATCTGCAAAACTGAGCATATCAACAGAACTGTAATGCTGTTAAAAGTCTAGGCAGGAAGGTCACAGACTGACTGGGCATTGAGAGAGGACCTCTGCCCCCTTACTGAAAAGCTTCATTTTCTATTAGTGTCAACTTCAGATATCTCAAGGGTAATAGATCTTTGTGAGGGAACAGGAAAAAGAAAGCAAAAAATAGTTCAAAGAGAGCTGTGGAAGGTCTGCTGCCTTGAACCCAGATCAAGGGCCAGCTCCCCAGCTGGTGCTTCCATGGAAGTGCTGGTGCTACACCAGTTCACACCGGCCCAGGGCTTCTCCCTGATATTTTCAACAAGAGCAGCACAGAAGCCAGGACAAGCAGATGAGAGGCCAGACACATGGAGCCATGGAGCCAGGGAAGGAAGGCAGAGAGCAGACCAAGGCCACGAAAAAGAGACTGAGGGGAACATGGGGCTCTGAACAAGCTTAGAGGATGACAACGCAGAAAATGACCTTAGCATGCCTCTTTCCCCACATGGAGCTCCCTGGTTTTCACATCTTGGTCCAGCAAAAAGTTTATTATGTACACTGTTGGTCCTACTACTGTTTCTGAGGTGGGTCCCAGCAGACACCACGGGCTGCAGGAACATCCCACATGGGCGCGTCTCACTAAGCCATGCTGCCCCCCAGGCCAGGGTCCCTCTGAAGAGTCACAGCAATACGCCAACCGAGAAGGGGAGGGGAGAGGATGAAGTTGTAATTCACATAATAGGAGTAAAGGGTCCACCCAGAAATGATGAATAAGAAACAGAATTCCTTACTGCCTTTTCAAAACTTTTTCTTTAAAACAAGAGAAAGGCCTGAATTTCCAAAGCCCATGTGAACTATCTTATATTCACATGAGGAAGTGAGATTATTTTATAGCTTGCAAGACAGATCCTCCCCATTGCAGATCAGAACAGAGAGCGCTGATTTCTATGTTTAACTAAAAAATAATTTTTTTTTTAATTTAGTTTTTTTAGTAAAGGCTAAATTTAAAAATTCATCTTTGATTCATAGGAGCAAATGGTGATTTTTTTCTTTTTCTCTGTGTCCTTATTTTTTTGGATGAGATTTATCTTACTTTATCTGTCCCAAAACCAGGTGTTCCATCTAAGCTAGTCATCCAGGTTCACTCAGCAGCAACTGAAGAGAAGCAATCACCTCCAACTGGTGATTTGTCTATCTTAAAATAGGAGGATGCTTGCAATAGGGAGGATGAATTCTCCTCTCAGGAGGTGGTCGCTGGAGGTGCCCAGTGCGTAACCAGCTTATACCCTAATGTGGCAAAAGTTAAGTGAGTTGAACACAATATTTGTAACCAGGGTGACTCTTCAAGCATTTTATGGACTTCCTGCATGGATATTTTGGGCTCTGCTTTGAACAATGCACTCAGTGCTATTACATAAAGTACAACATTTTTACATGTAATAGTCAAATTACCTGAAGATATTTATCTGCAAAAACGACACACCAAATATCTGCATGAAAAGAATAGCTTAGAGTTAAAAATGATGGTTTTAAGTCCTTCTTCCTCACAACTACCAGTGCTGGTTTTTCCGCTCAACATAAGAAACATGCCAAAAGAGAGTAATGCTTTTTTTTTTTTTTTTTAAGTATTTTGCTTTTAAAACTGCACTGCTTGCTTCTGGAAGTATGTAAGTGACATAAAAGAGTCACATTTCCAAGTATTCAGCAATTTCTTATAAAAATCAGTGCTCTTTCATATTGCATTTTAGAATTGTGCAAATTCTATACCAACCATTCAAATAGCCTCTCCAGCTGTTAAACAGGAACAGACTTATCAACAGAATTCATTTTTTTCTTTGAATATTTTCCCTAAGTAAACAAATAAATGACACAGAAATTTATTGAGGTAGAACAGCCCCAGGTGAGAGTTTTCGCAATTTCTAGGATAACTCTGCTTAGTACTTTCCAGCCAGCTATCCATCAAGCTATAAGGTAACCACTAGATGGTGGTGGTGTATACCCCACATGGAGCACCCGGCACTTTTTGTTTGCCTTTCTCAGAAACCGCAAGGAAGGAGAAACATTTCGGCACACCGTACAGACCTCCGCTGTGGCGTAAGTCAACCAATACCCTTGATCCTTCCCAAGGAAGAGCCCAAGTGCTTTAGCTTGCTGTAGGCTGTTGTGTCACAAAAGCTGCGTAACAGAAAGTCTTAAAATTTTGGAAACATGTCATGCCCAGTGTGACACAATTCAGTGCTGCAGGGCATTGACAAAAACAAAAATAAGGAAATCAGGAGTTTCTTTACACTTCATTTAAAATAATCACATTCTGCCCCATCATGCTACAGCTGCCTCTGTTGAATTTAGCTCCATAATTGGCAGTGGAAACTGTTGCTTTCTCTCTTATGGAATTTACATGTTCTGCTGCTCTTCCTTCAAGCAATGTAATTAAAGGAACCTGCTTAGCATAATTAATTTGCAAACAGGTTGGATGAAATGGGATTGTATCCCAAAGGCTTTTTCAGCATTAAACAAAACTACTTCTTCAAGTGCACTGCAATCTAGAGTCCCCTGTATATCAATGTCTTGCATTTTTCATTTTAAAAACTCTTCATTTTGAAAGGTGCTACAATTGGCAGCCCCATTCTGAGCTGTGCTGCTCATGTAGACCCAGATTATACAGCTCATTCTGCAAACCATGTCCCCCAGAGCATCCAGCCTCAGAGCAGAAGGAGGCTGTGTGGTCAAGAGCTCTTCCATGTTGAAGGTTTTTTGCTGAAATTGATTTACCTTCCTCAAAAATCCTCACCCTAACCCGACCTGAAACAACAACATGGTGTTTCAGATGTTAAAGGGCATGTTGCCGTCAGCCCTGCACAGCCAACCAGAGGAACGCTGGGGGAGCAGGGAGGGAGGAACACTTTCCCACAGGGAGCAGCTGGGACCTCCGCTCCTGCGCGACCACTTGCACCAGCTGCGGTCCTCCCCTGCCAACAGCAGCTCCTCCCACAGCACCAAGACCTGGCATCGTTCCTCCCTTGTGTGTCGGCTGTGTGTAAGGACAAGGACACAGAGAGGGGCCTTCAGTGCATCACCCTTGCTGGCACCTGCTCCACCTGAGCAGCTGAGACATCGCCCACAACAGCCGGCACAAAGCGCACCCACAGGACCCTCCTGCTCCCTCCCCTGCCTGTGAGCGGGTTGCAAAGGCACACACAGAGCCCCTGCCCTTCTGAGTGCTCCCTACAGTTAGCAGTCAACTAACTGCGACATCCACACTTAGCTTCTTTTTTATTATTTCTTTGGTTTTTTTTTTCACTAAGAACCTGTCCCCTTTGGTCTGCAGCAGAGCAATTTTAGATTTCTCGAGCTCCCTACCATGACAAACTGATTTCCAAAGAGTGATAATAAATCAATCATTTATGGCATTAACAGCTCAGCTTTAGAGACTTTTAATTTCAATAAAACCACCACTAGCTGACAGCAGCAGGCAAACGGAAAGCCCTACCCCCAAACCTCATTTAAAGCTCATCATCCCCGATTAGAAAGAAAGAAGATTATTTTAATGATCTAACCTGAGAAAAGATCATTTGGGTAGTTTTATGAAGAGGCGAGTACTTTTATGACGTGACACTGATGGACAAGTGATGCAGAAAACGTAGCCCAGTCTCCTTTGGCATATGTTTCAACCACTTGAATTTACACGGGGACTAGCAGACTTGGTGGCTGGCAGTGGAAGGGATAGGGATTATTCTGTACTAGAAGTCTGATGTGTTGCAGTGAAACACCTATTAAACTCAGCTATAATGCAAACCAAAGTCATTTAGCAAGGTCATGGTTTCTAATCATTACATGATATTGCCTGCCAATATGATTTCTGTTTAAGCCCTAGTTTTATTGCTTTTATAGGCAGTTCTTTTCTAATACAGGCTATACAGTTTATCATGTAGTGAACTGGGTGATGCTGCTCAGGATATTACTGATGGGGAACCCTTGGGAGTGAAGTCACTAGGTTTCTTCGGTTGATTCATGGCTGGAAGAAATGAACATACACCGTGCTGCCTGAGGCACTGAGTTGTTCATTCCTCGAAAACCAGACATGAACCTCAGATAAATGTCAGTCTAAAATGTGGGGGCATTTGAACAAATTTAGTTATTAAAAGGAGCTATTACATTTATTAATGAAGTCCTCTTACACACACACAATCAAGGTATCGCATCCCTGGAGCATTAAGGGATACGTCACAACGAAAAAGCCGTATGCAACGCATACCTGAAGCCTTGATTTACAAACTTATGACAGACAGGGAGGCTTATCAAGATCTGTATGTAAGACTATTAATTACAATCTGCTATATTTTAAGCAATAAATTTAAAATCAGAATAAGACAAAAATAATTTAATACATTTTTATCTTATTTTAAATTATTAAGAGAATGGGAGAGAAACAAGAACTTGATTGCTTCCATAGGCTTCATAATCTTAATGAGTTAATATCAACTACTTTATTAAACTCTCTAATAATTGAGTTTCATTATTAAGTACAATATTGAATGAGCTATTAAAACTTTTTAAACAGGGGACAGATAACTTCTTGAGCAGCAGACCTGGAGAAACTCATCATTGCATCTGACAATCGAGTGCCCATGTGAATTCTCTGATATCTAAGAAGGTTTCAGTGCATGTTGGTGTCTTTCCTCCATGAAGGTATTATGGCTGAATGTGGATATTTGTTATATAAAACTCGTAGGAATTTTTTGTTTGTTTGGTTTTGGTTGGTTTTGGTTTTGAGACTTTTATTCCTCTGTTGAAATTGTATGAATCACGGATATAGATTCAAAACTCATTAGGGGAAGTCAGAAAGGCAGATGCAAACATGCACACAGCTCAATCACATCATCTTTACTTCCTTAAGAAAGGAGCCAACAAGAATTGTCCAGACAGATATGACAGACTAACTCTAGGACCAACAAGTGACCTCGGCCAGAAGCTCTGACACAGGCCAGGCCAGAGCCGCTCCCCTTTGTTGAGCATAATGTGGAAGAGGTTGAGGGACACTGACAAAGACACATTAATACCAAGTGTCAAGGGGACCTTAATGGGAGTTTGGAAAACTAAGTTTAAATAATCTCAAGGAGGCATAAGATTACACCTCAACCCCCAGTATACTTTAAGGCACTCTGTTGGGGTCTATAAAGGAGGCAGAAACACGACTTTTGTGGAAAGGCTTGAATTTGCTTTGGTGCCCTGCTCCAGGAAGGGCTCTCCGCTCTGGCAATCAAGAACCGAGGGACACAGCTGTCTTCAGCCCAGGTCACAGGACACAATGTTTCCTGTGAGCAGGGCTTAACCTAAAACCCCGTCCTGGACATTTCTCGTCGCAGAACCAGCTCTGCCCTGAAAATACTGGCTCAGGTGTCTCAGCTCACCCTACTCGTTGAGGAGACACCTAGACACACGCCTTATGTGATGAGAAACAGAAGAATTATTTCCTGTTGAATCTGTCCAGTTATGTCAATTGTACATTTTTGTTTCTTTAACATTTATATTATGCTGGTACACCCAGGATCTCTTGTGCACGTACTGTTTGCACAAACTCTCCCCAATGGTACTCTCCTTCCATGCAGACTGTTCATGTTACCTTTTCCAAATCAGACCACTCAGAAGCAATTGGCAGCTCCTGTCTGGGAGGTGTTTAATCTCCTTTATGCAGATTGTTAGCACCTGGATTTCACTTCTGAAGCTAGAGTATAACACAGGGATGCTTAAGACATAGACCTTAGCACTGAATCATCCATCCCAGGTCCCTCTTTCCTGGCAAAGGCAGATAAAGTATGATCTCCTCTCACGTTGCCACAGAGAAAAAGAGAGCAAATCCAAGCAAACACACTGTAATAAATAGGACCCTGACCTCTAAAAAATAAGGTTTGCCATGCAGAACAGCCACTGCTCACACCATTATTGATTACACACATCAGATGTTGAGCCCTCCGCTAGCAACTGAAGAGAAAATAACAATCACGTGTTCTTGGTTGCATCGATAAGCTTTATTGCTGGAAAAGTGCTTTTATATACAAAAGGAAGATGTCTTTTAAAGATTAAGACAATGAGAGGAAGACATGCCCTTAATGACTTCAAAAATTGCTTCCCAAGACCAGTCAATGATTTATTTCTTCTTAATTTAGTGATGGGTGGTTCTCCAGAGGAATTAAAGGCTATTTTGACAGCTGACTGAGCCCATCACAGCTTTTGGACTCTTTTTTTTCCTTCTATTTGTCCGTTACCAGAACTGTCCACCTGACTCTGACTTCTCCCTCTGTTCCTATTTTACCACTAGACTATTTTAGCAGCAGACTGTTCCTATTTTATCTGTAAGTGAAAACAGCATTGCCAGCTTCACAGCACTGTTTCTTAGTCCTTCAACAGAATAGCAATTTGCAAGGACACTTTGGGGTGACAGTTTGAAGAGGGCAGGAATAAAGACTACCTGCTTTTTCTGGGCCTGCCCTATGGTCCCAGCTTCAAAAGCTGCTGGTTCAGGAGTGATAACATAATCCCTGTCCCCCAGGGAGTCCCCGCTGGGGCCTCTGTGAGCACAGCTGCCAGCACAACCATTGGCACACGCAACTCCCCGCTGTCAGAGCAGATGCAATAGGGGCTCTGCTCTCATCCAAAATCAGTGGGATTAAGGGGTTCACTCTCTTGGCTAGTGAACCTAGGGACACAGTTCCTTCATTCCCCACTTCAACAGGGCTGTTGAAAAGAATAAGTGGTTGCCTTGACTGACGTTATCCAGATATGTTTTTTACAGAATCATAGAATCATTTAGGTTGGAAAATACCCTTAAGATCATTGAGTCCAACCGTTAACCTAACACTGCCAAGTCCACCACTAAACCTAAGCACCATGTCTACATGTCTTTGTTTTTGTTTTACTTACAGGTCTTTTATTTGTGACCCATGATGCTATTTAGTCTTAGCCTTATCTCGCATTTCAATTTCTCCCTGGGTACATTAGCTCAAATTCTTTCAGTTACGTTAAAACACATGAGCCCAGGTGAGAGCTTTAATGGAAGTGCTGGCATGAGAAGTAATCAAATTATTTAGAGATTTATTTTCCTTCCCATGGCTTTTCTCCACTGGTGCCAATGACACAATCTCTTTATTCCAAGCACTTCAGGTTGGCACCTTCAGGCACTGCTATTCAAGGAGTAATAAGATCCCCCTTTATGAATCATAATACACATCAGAAAAGGAAAAGGTAGCCATACTCTGTGAGATATCAATTACTGCTCTTAGAGAATAGCACTAAGATTTTCAAGAGAGATAACAACTGCTTCTCCTTACAGCTTATAAATATATCCCCAGAAGAAAAGACAGTTAAGGCTGAGAATACATTGCCCTCTAAAAGAGCATTAACATTATATTCAACAAAAATAATAAAGCATTGTGAGACACAGGAATCCAGAAAATGCAGTTAAAGACCCAGCATGGATATTAAAGGGAGCAGTTGCAAAGGCTGGGGTTATCTGAGGCATACTTGTTTGCCAGAGGTCCTCTCTAGTCAACAGAGAGTGACAGGTTTCACAGGGGGTCAATCAGAGAGCTTAAATGAGATCCTTGTTCTGGGTGGTGCTGGGGAGAAGCCTCTCTCTTTTCTGTAACTTGATGAAATCTAGGAGACACTCATTTCTCATTTTGGTGAAGGGCTTTGTCAAATTCTTTGGAAAGTCAATTAAAAAGTATCAACCAGATTACCTTTACACACATGCCCACCTACCCCTTCAGAGATCTCTAAGAGGTGAGGAAGGAATACGTGGTGTTGACTCTTCCCCAGCAGTCTGTAAATGCATAAATCCCAATGGATAAATTGCAGACTTCATACTAGTGATGCTGATGGGAAATATAGATAAACTGGACATAGTTCCCTGAGTGCTGAAGGAAAAAAAAAGCTGTGTTCAGTTTGATTTCACCGTTGATTTAATCTGATTTCTTGTATGCCACTTTTTCCATGTCACTTGCCTTTTTTTTTCTAAAAAATACAGTGCAGTTTTATCTCAGAAAGATAAACTAGTAATAAGTTTTTAAATTATGTTACAATTTCAGTTGTTCTATTCTTGTTTTCCACAGCCATAAATGTGTTAATATATTTTTTCTGCATAGTGTTTTGTTTAATTGTTTTTCACAGCCTAAATATTTTGCCCCAAAATGTTACAACAGTTTTGTTAGTAAAACAGTGTGTAACAAAGTACAAGCAATACATGTGAAAAATGCTTTGTTTCTTACAGCTCTGGTGTTAAGGCATTACATCTATACACACCATTTCCAAGCAAACCAAGGGAACTAAAGAAAATATTAGGAAGTTACTGCATAAACTGCCTGTCTAAAATGACATTTTGTGATGTTATATTCTCATCAGACTGTGTCTTGAAACACAGGGAAGAGTAACCATGCAGGAAACGTCTCTTAAATGCTTTAATAAAGACATTTAAATGCGTTACTTGGCTCGTAGTGTTATTCTAAAGGAGGGGATGCCTTAAAGAATTATAAAATGTCTTCAAAAGCAGGGAAAAATATGAACAAACTTCAGAGGAGAATAAAGTACTTCAGCTTCTGTTGTACATGATGAAAATCTGTCACTTTCTCTGTGAAACAGTTTGAATTTGCTCGTTGACAACATTCTCTGTCCTACAAAAATTTATCTTCCCACTCTTAACACCATGCCAACACTGCTGCAAAATTCATTTACCTGTCCTGCCACTTCAGCTGACAGCCTTCATGGTACCTCTTTCTTCACTGTACCAAGGCACAAGTGTAGACCAGCTCTTCACTTCAAGCAGTGATATTGCCTGTAACTACCCACAGTTTCAGAGCAAGCAGCATTACGCACCCTTCCAGTGCACACCCACTGCAGGGTATTTCCTCCTCTTCAAAATGTCTTCTTGAAATCTGTCTGTGGCTAGCCAAGGCTTGACAACAGTCAGCTGGCATTTCAGTTGTAACTTCTGGGGCTCTTGGTATTGTTCCACTATCCACATTTATTCTTGTGATCCATTTCCCCCCATCTACCACCTCCTCCTTAAATGCAGATGATAAGGTCTGCAGGGTAGAGACCATCTGTATGCCTTGTGTTGGTACAACATCACTCATCATGCACCCTTAGGCTTAAATGCTAATGCTATTAACAGCAACAGCATTTCTAACATCCAAAATGTTTCTTAGAAACAGTCCCACCCTTTTAAGCCAAAGTCAAAGTCACCAATAGAAAAGAAAGTCAATTGAGTTTTTCAAAAGCACTTGAGACTGACTCATTTCTTATCCAAATACAAATAAATCTGTCTTCAAAAGAAGAAGCAAAATCACTGTACAAAATACTACAAATTGAACTTGGTCTATTTAGGAATGCTATCTGCATTCAATTAAATTTTCTTCTTGATGTTCTCTGTACTCCTTCATCCCCGTTATCTAACATTGTATGTAGACATAACACTTTGGTACCATTTGGTAAAGCAAAAACAATCTGACAGCAGTTTATTTTCAAGAACAAATCACCTAAATAAAACAAATTGATTGACTCTCTAAATTGTCTCTAACACATTATATTACCCTTATTTACTTGCTTCTAGAATGGAATTGTATTCCTCTTATACCTCCACATTTCTACATATTTTCAAAAAGACTTTCCTCACTTGTTATTTTAAGAGTATTACACATCTATATTTCTATCCATCCTTTTTACAGACCTGGGATTTAAATCCAAGCTTTGGCAGGTAACTCAGCCCTGTTGCTTAGCACCAGCTGAGACACATGTAAATGCAATAATGGAAATTCTCGCGGTTACAAAAGTGGAAAGCTCTTGCCTGCTAAAAGCGGATGTTTATAAATCGGCTGGAAGCAGAATAAGTGGCAATATTAGATTAGAAAAATTCTTTCCAAACAAAATACAGTCTTGAATACAAAGCCAGGCAGCCTGATACAGCCTAAATAATAGAGAGACTAAGGTTAAAAAGGAAGAGTCAATATTTAATTATGATTGTTTTTATGTATTGATCACTCCAGTATTTTAACCATCATATGATTACCAGTAAAACAGACCACACTCCATTTCATTTAATGGGTGAAATAATGGATCATGAAAGTCAACTGCAAAACCTATACTGCCTTTAGGGAACCGGGATTTCATATTATCTTAATTTTTTTCATTAAAACTTATTTTTAAAACCCGATCCAAGTGTCCATGTAAATCCAAAGCCAACTGCTTAGCATTCCCCTTCTGCTTAAAAAATGACCTGTTTTAATCTGTATTTGACAGGTCCATATGCTCACAGGAACACATGGATTACAGCTGGAGCTTCTTAATTCTATGCTACCATCAGCAAGAAGGAACCTAAAATGGTCTCCAAACAAACAAATCTACTTGAGAATGACCCTGGTCAATGATGAGGACTATCCCTTCCTAGGTGTGCTCAAGTATCTTCTGCATTGCTGGCATGTAGAGTGCTGGAGGGTTGTGACCATGCTCATCACTACAGACCTGGGGCTTAATAATTTGTACACGTAGGATGCAATTTATCTTAGGCATCTAAATTTTCAAAGTCTAAAAGGCAGCTATGAAACTCGAGAGTCCCTTTATAGTGAATAGAGAAAGGCATTTCCATAATATCATTAATTTCTTCTAAAAATAAATATTTAAGATCAGATTAATTCCTTTGAGAACCCTCCTTCAGTCCATTAGCTATTAAATAAACAAAGGTGGCTTGTATAAGGCAAACAAAATGAATAATCCTCCAGAAACGCCTCTCTCTTTCCATTGACTCTAATGCAGCCTAAATGACAAACTAGCCTTCAGATGGCAAAATTAACCCCAATCCTTACACCTGAAGCTCAATGCTGAAGCTCAATGGTAAGGATAAGGGGGACTAAATAAGCAATGATCTAGTGGAGAATGCCCTGGATTTTAACTCACAGGATCTGAGTACTATCCCCACAGGTGCTAATCTCCTGAAAATTAACTTAAATCCATTCCCACCTCTAGCCCAGACTGATTCTTACAGTCTGTAAAGCAGTTATTTTGATACCCAGACCTTGTTTGGGACTCCTTCGACCTAAAGATAATTCAACATATTGTATTTTAGTCTAGCGTGCCACATTCCCTGAGCTCTAACTCCATTTGTTGTTTATACACTGCAGATTTACACATTGCACAAGGTTTTTTTCTTCACTTAATTCTGTAGAGCAGAAAGGAAGAAATAACAGACTTTCCTTTTCTGAATATTTGACAAAAGGTTTTATTTATTCCAACTGTACACCATTTATTTGTGATTTCTTTCTGCCTTCTAAATATGATGGTTTGTCAGCTTGTGTCACTCATTCTCTATTCATTTCCATCAGCTGTGTCTCTAGCTCCCATGAGAACACTTCAGTTTTGTTGCAGGGGCCAGAAAGATGATAACCAACAAATATTTCTAGGTCAAAGCCATTGTCACAGTGTCAGCATGTTCAGGAGAAATACCGCTGCAATTAAACACTGATTTGACACTCCAACTACCAGCAAGACAGATATAAAATACTGTTTGGTTTATGTAGATCTTTTTAAATTATCCCCTTTAAGAACCTTGTGAAAGATAATCAGTTATACTGAAGAACTGAAACTGGAAAAATGCTTAATACTTTTATGGTGTTTTGCATTTTACTGCTGTACAAGCATTAACTAATTAAGCCTCACAATACCCAAGTGAGGAATGGAAGGAAGCATTATTATGGTTATATATTATAATTGTACTGTCTCATTTAGGATCTGAGTCCACAGGACTTGATCTTGCTTTCACCAAAGGGGGAGAAACTCTTGCCAATGACCACAGTGGATCCTTGATTTTAACAACAATAAAGAGAGTATATGAAGTGAGTTTATCTCTGCAATTTTTACTATTTGCTATGAAAACATTATGAGGTCTCGATATAAAATATTCTTATATGTTCCAAACAACATTATTAAGTCTCTATGATATCTTATAATTGGGATTAATTTTTAATTTATTATGTAAAATAGTTTCTCTCTCAAATACTTCTCAACAGTGTCTGGATTCCTCTTCCCAATTTTAGCCTTCTAACAGCTCACCGGCACCCTTTAGATACAGCTAGACAGGTTTCTTTAAAGAATGGATTTTGCCATCTCTCTCATACTTATACCTTGTATGAGATGATTTGCTCACTGGAGACGCTTTTGCTTCTCCATCACAATAGCCAGTCACTGCCAATTCCTAGGAGTTAACCACAGCTGGATCAGCCTCAGGGATGAGCTTCCTTATAAGGTCATAATCGACTGAATGATAATTTGGAAAAGAATTTCAGATAGTTTCTTTTAGCTGGAAGCACAGCAGTTGTGATAATTTCTTTCTTCTTTTTTAGTTATGTGGTATAGATGTAACGGTACTAATGTACATACAGTGGATCCAGCAGAAGAGAAGAAGAAGAAGTAGTCTAATGAACTCCAAATGCACACACTACTATTTTGCTGATAGCTGCTGGAAAAAGAAACAAAGAAGTAAAAAGATCTGATAATAACAAGCAGGTCAGGCCAAGATTAATGGAAGATTAACAGAAAGATAAATGGTCCTGACTTGCAATTTAGAAACCAATCAGAGCACTACGCAGTATTCTAGGTTGCCACCTACTACCTGCATACCCAAACGATGGCTGGACATGGTGCTCCGTTCATCTGCCTATTAGAAGAGGAAATCCCCATCAAATGCCATCAACAGTCGTTTTCCATAATATAACTCCTCTTCTGCAGCAAGTTACCAATACAATCCGTGTGCTAGTTGTAGATAGTATTTTGACCGTACTTGCCTCATGACACTAGGAAAGACCATCTGGCTAAACAGATGTGGTAATCTCATTTGTTTGGCCAATGAACTGAAAAAACCCACAACGGCTTGAATGGGAGTTCCCAGGAGTGCCCAGTCCAGCATCTTCTCTTGTGCACTTCCAGATACCATATTTTCATTTCAAATGGTCATTTGAGTTTGTCATTTCAGGATGAGCTTGGTAACAGACTATTTGCTTGTGGGAGTTACCAAGAGAGAAGGAATTTCCATATGAAAGACAAAAACAGGTGAACATATTCTCATCACAAAAAAATTAGTTGTAAAGCCATCTGTCATTCTTTTGCAGAATATACCATACGTTATAAAACAAGAAACTGATAAACTGCAAGGCAAGTCTTGGTCCCACGGAAGGTGTCAAATCTCCCATGGATCTGAACAGGACCATTGGCTAGTCAATCTCTTCATTTATAACCTTATTTAAAGACTCCAGTACAGTTCTTCTCAGAACCATGTATTTTATTTCAGATATATAACCTTAAACATGGAATGGATTATCTACATAATGTCCCCCTGCCAACATTCTCTTCATCATCTGTCTTAATTTTTAAAACCCTTAGGTTTATAAAAATATATGTAATTTTAAATCTTCCAAGGTCTACAGCAAGTTTACCCTTATCCAACCTCGATTTCTTCTCTTTAATTTCCTTTCATTTCTCAAACCTGTACTGTTTGACACCACTACCATTCATATAGCTGGCATTACTGCCAAAAAAATTTAAAAATAAAAAAATAACAGAATAAACCCCAAACCTCTGACAGAGTAAATTAGAAATGTATACATTCAAAGATTAAAAGGAAGGAATTTCAAAAATCTTTCTGAAGATATTTCATTTTATTTCAAATAAAAGATTCTGGATGGTTCCATTTCTTAAAGTGTTTCTTGGCTCCATTAACAACGAGTAATGAACACTCCGCTATGCCCACTCATTTTGCTTTGCTATGCAGAATCCTGCCAGAGCTTGTAGACTCTTATTTTAGAAAAGTTTTCAGCTATAAGGCCCTCCCTTGCACAAAGGATCGGCCTGGCTTTCTGGTGTTGGACTGCCCTTTTCTTAAGGTAAAGAGAGAGACAAATGAAAATAAAGTGACCAAGCCCACATCATAAGCTGAATGAGCACAGCTAACAGCAAGCTTCTCATCCTGTTGAACGCACAGCATTCCTTGCTCAACAAGGCAGAGTTGCAGAAACGCAAAAGCTGGAGAAGAAAAGGACAAAGGTACAGACATCACATCAGGTATCACCACCTGTCTAGCCAGTGCCCTCGGAAAGAAGGAGATGAGCTACCTGAAAAAAAATGAAAAGGAAAGGAAAGCAAAAAAATAAAAGCACATTATGGTTAAGAAAAGGATGCACGTAGCTCAAGACTCTGCATGCCTGACCGCCAGGATTGTGCAGGAGATTGAGGATGCCAAGGTTGCATCTTCTGGCCCACTCCAGAAGAAGGGCACTTTGCTCCTTGGAGGAGAAAACTGCTTTCTCATTCTATTGCATTCTGTGAATTTACCCGGTGATAGCAAGAATTGAGGCCCTCATACAATAAATTAGTTTTAACAATTCAAAAAGTGCATTTTTAGTCCATCGTGGATTACATTAAAGAACTATTCTCACTTTGGTCATACTCTTATCCTCCACTGTAATGCTTCACTTCACTGTACATGTGACTTGCGCACTGTTACTGCTCCCTTTTGTTATACAGTAAATGATCTACACAGTTACTAGGGACTGCTTTTCTTGGAAAGATGGTTTTTTCCCCCCTTGTTCTTTTGGCTCCAAGACATCTTGTCTGCACAGTAACATGACGTCATCTGTCCCTTGACCCAGTTATTACACAAAATGTGCTGGCAAGAAAACCTGGGAGAGACTTCTTCAACCAGCGAGCCGTGTGAACTCACTCACTCACATCACACGTACAGGACTTCAATGAAACTTTTACACCATTCCAGGCTTTTATCCTACATAAAAGGGAAGGAGAAAAGGTAAAAAGTGTTCTTGCCCACTGGTGTTCTTTGCCACCCCACAGAAATCAGTGGTCCTCTCAGGACTACATACTTGCTTTCACAGCGTTACACGTAGAACAGTATTTCTATGAATCTGGAATCTTAAATATAGCCCAAAGTATCCTGGCAATATGTAAAATGCATGCGCATGGGCCCAGAATAGATGACAGCAAAGAAAACGATTGAGATGAACAATCACATGGAAATAAAGAACATTGGGTACATGTATAGAAAATGGAAACAAATAACTGAAAACTGCCTGAAGGCAAGTACTATTAGTGATAATGCAGGGATAATGTTTTCATAGGGATTAACTGTTCTGGAGCATTTTTCCCATGTGTAAAGCTCAACATACTTTTTATTCAGATAGGTTGATTTGGCAGCCTCTTTATTGCTAGCAAAAAGTACTTATTGTGCCTGTGCAGGAAAAATTCCACCCTTGGATAGCCAGAATGCAGTTCTTTTACCTCACACTGACAATTGGCCCCTGGATAGAGCTCAAGAACTCATTTCCCACTGATACTCCACTTCTAGAGGATGCCTATTACAAGTTTGTGTGCCAAATTAATAATTTTCAAAAGACTTTAATAAATTTGGCTACATGTTAATGTAATTTTTATACTGAATGCATTAAATTCAGCCTTTGGAAACAGATTTGATTTCTTTGGCAAAATGTCATTATTCTTACAGAAGGTAACAAAGAGGTACATCACTTTAAAAGAAACTGCTGAATACAGAGACTAGCATTTACCTTTTGGTAGCATTATTTTTTTACTTACTTTTATTGCCCTGGACCCGCTAGTGATTTTCTGTATGAGCAACTTAATTTTCTGGAAGTGAAGATAGGGTTTCCTTATATGCTGTTTTAGAACACGTGCTCTTTTTCATGATTTTCCATGCTTCAAAGATATGCCAGGGTAGTAGATACAGGAAGCAGAAACCATCATTCTCCCTACCCTTGGCTGTACATTAGAATAACCCCAGAATTTATGTCTCTGTGAAAATAACATCAGGCCCATTAAACCCCATTTTCCTGCTATATAGAAAAACTCCAGGGGAAAAGATTCTCAAAAATAAATGAGCGGATAGACTAATACACCATAGGGCCTAATTAGCGGCACAGAGTTTGCAATTCTAACACAAGGCCACTAATTTGTGGGATTCCCTTGTCATATACTGTATTTAACTGTAGCAAGAACTAATTGATAAATAATAGCTTCTTCAAGCCAATATTAATATAGCACTTTTACAATTAAATATGACTATTACTATCATAAACTCACACTTTAAGACTTCTATTTTATATACCAGCATTTCTTCCAACTCAAAAAAATATAAAAGACAATAGAGATGCTTTAAAGAGCTGTTCTAGACTTTAACCACAGTTCAGTTTTATTGCTGTTTTTTCAAGAACCATCTTATATTGGAACTCAGAAAATGCACCTTTCTAAGGCCAAGTGTTTCTTCTAAAAAAACCCAAACGAATGTCATGTACGGACACTTTATTTTAAAAAGTCAAATATTGGGAACTATGACTTCCTAGAGTAATAAACGGAGTGCTAAGGCATCCCTTGTTCTGCACAGATGAGCAACAGAAGAGCTAAGATGAAAATCACGTGTGCAGCACCATTACTGTGAAGCTGATGCTCAGCTGTACCTTTCTGTGGCTTCAGATACACATGAAATGTGTATGACACTATTCCTCCAAGAAAACTCTGGGATTTGGTCACCACTAAGCAACTGCGAACTCAGAGTGGTGGATTACCACTGAAGTGACTTGTCCTAATCAAGAAACTGGGAGAAGTTTAATGTGTGTGTATAATGTCTGTACCAAGTTAACCAGCCCACAAGTAATATAAGACTCAACGTGCTGAAGGTGCTTTATACTGAAATGGAGAAATCGGACCCTCGGGAAAGGAGATGTGCTTTACTCCTGAATGAAATTAGGAGTGTTAATGGAGTACAGGGTACGGCACCCAGCCTGCCAAAGTGACACTAGCATCTGTGAGAGGGAAAGTGGGAAGCAGTGATTTAGTGGGAGGAACAACTGCCTCCTCTCCCACCTGGGCTAAGGAACATGTGCATGGGTGGGGAGACTCTGAAGGGAACTGAGGACATCTGCAGTTCACCAGCACCACTTCCAAAGAGCATCACCTTCCAGCCACCCATGTTTAGCAGCTGGCTGAAAAGCAGTTGGCTGGAGTTTATTCAGGTGGAAACAGATCCACATCAGGAGGGAGGATATCTCCTGAAGTCATCAGCAGGCTTTAGCTGTGGTGTCCTATCAAGCTTTCCCAGCACAATTTCTTGTTTTAATTGGCCCATGCTCAGACATCGCATCATTTCTGTTCACAGTTTAATTACATAATTATCTGCACTGACACGTATTATAAAATTAGGCACTGTAATTGCTACATTAGTAAACACCAACACAATATAAGTGTTTCCAGTACCAAAAAGGTACTTAGAAGAGTGACACAGATCTAGTCAACATGGACACAAGAAGCAGCAATAGCTGGACCCTGCGAACACGAAAGCAAATTCAAGGACTGCTCCTCTTAGTCAGTTCTTGTGTATTTGGTATTAGCACTAGGGACAGGAATCACATAGCCAAAATGTATGTATCTTAGTACAGAGCTTTAACCATATCTCAGACTGATCAGTTTGGCAGGGAGGTGCAAATTAGTGAATAGCTTTCAAAGAAAGCTGTGAAGAGTCATGAGTATGCATACAGGTGTATAATTTTCTAGTAAGGGAGAACAGTAATTCTAGGGTATATCCTTCCAAACTAAAAGGGACACAGGCATCTAGAAATAACTTTGTAATTGAATATACTTCTGTTGAAAGCTGCTGACAAGGTCCATATAAAATCTTGTTTCAGTTAATGACCTAAGAATTTTTAATTCTTTTTTTTTAAAGCTTTGTTAACATGGAATAATCCCCAATTTACTTTGATATTCATTTTGAGGTGAACATTTTGAGTGTTGATTTACACTTCTGCTTATACTGCTGTTTCTCTGGACTACAGGGAGATTTTATTTAAAGCTGCGTATTCAGTTCTGGGCTATCCAACCAACCAGACAGCCAAACTTCACAACTTACACAGGTGGATTTCACACCAGCCTCTTCTGAGAATGTTTCATATGTAGTTCAGCAAAATGGCAAAATCTCCTCCAGTCTGAATTTCCTTGTGTTGATTACTTTATCTTCCAAACCATGTGGTTTTCTTGTTTTGTTTGTGATTGAATATAAAATTAGGATAGCTAGCTAATTCTCACGCAGTAAGTCAACTCAGCAATCAATAGGTTTGTCAGAGCAAATAGCCTATTCCTATGAGCCTTAATTAAATGTGGAAAGATGGAAATTTACTCTCATTGATGAAAAATAAAGTTGATATCCCAAGGTACTGGAAACATTCAGACTATGATTAGTAGAAACCTGACTGGAATCTCAACTAATGTTTACATGATAATAAAAACTTCATTTAACTTGGTAACTAAGTGAGCTCTCAAATGTCTCTCCATACCACAGAACCCTGTAAAAACACCTGATGGTTCGTTACGTGCATAGCTATAGCTACGCATGGCAGCGTGACCTGCAGTGGTAACAGTGATTTGCCATGTCAAAGTATCACAAGCAGGTGGAGCAGGCTGAGACACAATGCCTGTCTGAGAGAGACATAGTCCAGACCAATCGAGCCCCTTTAACTTTTGGAATATTCATACCCAGCTGCAGTGACTCACAACTGTCCATTGGGAAGCTTGGGAAATACATACCACTAAGGTAATTTAATTGTCTGAAGGACTGGTGAGTTCCCCAGGAGGGGGGGGGTGTGAAGCCGAGGCATGGAGTCGGCAACGTCGCATCAGGGTGAAGGGACTTGGTTCAGAGCACCAAGTTCCCATTTATACCTTATGAAACAAGAATGCAGTTTTCAGCCCCAGGCCTTGTGTACAAGTGGGATATTGGAAGCAGACTTTGATACTACAGGAAAACACTTACTATGTTTTAAAACAAAATATCTCACATCATATTAGTTTACTCCAGTGCTGAAATGAAGTGCCCTGGTTTCAAAGGCTCCTTCAGGAACCCTGTAATACCAAATGGCTTTTTAAAAATTTTAAACAAACAGAAGTGTTTACAGTTCACAAAATGTGACAAGCTGAAGTCCCACAAAAGACCTTAGTTCACTTTGTCTCAAGTAATAAAAACACATACTTACTAGCCTTCAGACCAAGTTTTAGGATGATCCAGTTTTCCAAATCAAAGCTACTGAAGACCCAAAATGCAGGTTTCCAGTAAGACGTGGTCACAGCTTAACTGTAGACTGCAGACCACAGTGTAGATCTAGAGCAGACAACTGCAAGTCTGGCCAGAAGTGCCATACTAATGTGCACGTACAAAGCCAGCAAGCCAAAGCAACTCCATCCCACGCCATTCTGTAGGGAAAAAAATCTCACTCAAAAGAAATAAAATAAGGAATAGTTATATTTTGACCCACAAAATAATTTCAACCCTGACCTTGCCAAAGACACCAAGCAAGTGGTTTAACCTTTTTGTATCTCACCTATCCATATAGAAACTTTATATGCTCAGTTCACGGTTATATTACTGAGGTTGCAAGAGAAGGGATTATCTCTAAAAAAAGTACAGTCGTTATCACCACTCACTCTCTCCACTGCACATCCTTAAGGGTTTTCACTGGTTTCATGAACACCCTTCCTTGTGAAGAGAAGGAAAGCACTGGGGTGGTATGAAGGGAGCTACAAAATAGGAAGTTTCAGGAGGAAGGAAGTCCTAAACAGTTGACTTTTGCAACAGGTTGGGTAAGGGTCGTGAACCATTGATCAGTCTTGATGACTGCTCTGAGGACTACTTAACAATGGTAAAATAAGTACAATGTAAGTATACATAACATATATATTATTATATATTATAATAATAATAATAAATAATTACAGTATTCCAAATTAATCATTTCACTTTCTCTGAGGAATCCAACACAGAGCAAAGGCGAGCTGTAAAGGAACAAGGTCCCTTATAAAAATACATAGTAGTTTTTGGAACTGGTGAGCTTCCTTCAGAATAAAATATCAAGGGAAAGTAACTTGCATGTTATTGTTGGAAAAATTACCCAGCCTGCATTCTTTTATAGTGCTATGTTGGAAACTAAGACATGCACGTACATGGTGAGATTTTTAAGCATTCCAGGCTGGATCGTCTTGCCCTGGCCAGACATATTCTCTTCAATGCTTTGGACTTGATGCTAGTTTAGAGTGCCTCCAGGAACCACACATAACCACAGAATTACAGAACTATTCAATACTTAGTAATAATCAGAGGTTTTTACTAAAGCTTTGCATCCCCACACATCTGCTGACTCTGTAAGACCTGGAGATGCCTTTGCACAGCTGGACTGCCTTATGGATTCATGTGACCACCATTCCTGCCTCTCAGGGAGAGGGTTTCAGCATATGTTACTGAATAGTTTAAGCATCAGGAAGATTCATCCCACAAGCCTGGACACCCCACAAGCTGCTATTTGGAGCAATTAAGAATTAGCTATTTAGATTTCATCTCTTAGAATTGTCAGACTTCCTCATTTTCTAGATTTACAGTCTCCAGAGATTGGCTGGAGGATATGGGTCATTACGTGCTCTGCAACAGAAGCAAAGATAAATATATTTTAGCCTTTAAAATAAGCCGCTAGCCACAATGCTGCAAAAAGAAAAGGACCTGTCCTTTTTTGCCTCTGAAACTGTTATACTACTAACTTTGGGACCCTTCCTCTCACCACTCATCCACACAGACTTGTTTTTTTTTTTAAATAACTGCTGCCTTTAAGTGACAGCTAGCAATGTTACATTTTTCACATGTGATGAGAGGAACTCTTCAGCCTCTAGGTCCAGCTTGTAGGACTGGATGTTCATGGAACTTGCACCAGACTTCATAGAACTTGACTCTCACAATGACAAACACTTTCAAGAGCAGTCCTAAGTGCTTAAATATGGATCAGGAATGAAAACTCCCATTCGTTTCAGTGAGATTAGGGTTTTAATCTAAACCGATTCCATTCTGCATTGTTAAAGGCTCTTACTACCCAGTGCTGTGATTTACCGCCGTATTTCCAGAACAGTTCACTACCCAGTGTGCTGGTCCTCTTGTGGAAATTACTGTTTTCATTTTACTTTGCAGCTTAAATGAGAATTGATGTTTATTTATTTTATTTTATTTTTCTATATGGTTGCTGATCTTTAAAGCTCTGTTTACTAAAAACAGATTTTAAAAGATGTTCTGTAAAATGATATTAAGTCCAGCCATTGTTTTTCTTGGGATCAGCACAGAGACAGAAATGTAGTAGAAGGGCATGTTACTAACATCCTCCCCTTCCCTGAATCATTCAAAGCCAGCTTTAAAGTTAACACTGCCTTTGGGGTTTGTTTCATTTTGGTTTTATATGTAAGAAGCATTCTGGCCCTTTGTTTTAAAATTCATGCAGCACAATCTCAGCTTCTGTTTGAAACATATAATAAGCCTCTTATGTGGTTTTCTAGTAGACCTGCATTTTGGCACAGCACCTGCCTATTCATGTTTGTAAGGAGAAGGAGGAGGAGGAATAATGGCAAAAGCAGTTTTGCATGGAAAACATACAGGCAACAAGACCATGCCTTTTTTTTTCAACTAAGTCCTGTATGAAAAGCAGTTGGAACCTCTTTTGTTTTTAAAGTTATCAGAACCAAGTTTTAATACCGCCTTGGAGCACTAAACATATACTTCATCCTGAAAAGCACTCCCCTGTGATAGTGCTGGACCTCAAATACATTGTGCTTTTCAGAATACTGCCTTCCAGATTCTGCTATATTAATTTTCCTTTCACAAGAACTTTCACCGCACTTCTGGTGAAAGGTTTTCAGTCTTTAGGAGCATTTGTTTCTAATGACTTTACTGTAATTGTCTCAAATGTGCAGATTTGTGTTAAGTGCTTGAGGAACACATTAAGAATCTTTACCTTGTAGATTGTTCTACAAACCGCCCTAAAGCAAAACTTCCACTGATGCCAATGATGTTACTGTTATTTCTTTCTAGCCTCTATTTGTCTACCTACATATGTGCTGCTTCTTACAGAGTCACCTTCTAAGGTCCCTGGATCAGAGCTATTCATTGCTTTATTTGTTTGCACCCAATGCTATTTCTAATTATCTGTAACATAATAATAGTTTTATTATTCTATAGCGTTTTTAAAAATTCAGTAACACAGTATTATTAACCTGTTTAAGGATTTTTATAAATAAATACACGTAATGTTTTCCACGTTGCAGTTAATTTTAGGTGGTGCATCCAACAAACATACTGTTGTATTGTCCAGGAAGACTGCTAGCACCGCAGATGTGATCTTCTGGAAGGCAGCAACAGCATGGGCTAAAATCATTGTATGAGTAGATACATCAGTATTTTCGATAATCTGCCTGACTTCCAAACATGCTGTTGTTCTTTAGCAATACAGGATTGGTTCAATATACCTAAATATATTAATTATATTAGGTATAATATACCTAACATTGGTATAATATAACTAAAAAGTACTCCTGTTACAGGGAGAACTTAAGCGGCCAAACCACACTCATAAAACCAGCACAGCTCTTCCAGTTAAAAGAGATGATCCCAGGAAAATCAGTTTCTGCCAGTGCAACTGCATCTATGTTAGAGGCATCTGGGAACACAGCTGTGCTGTTCTGGAATCCCACTTCTTCACAGGCACTGAAAGCCTGAAAAGCAGCTCTAACCTAACATTTTGAGGAGCTCTGTGCCATCTTTAGAAAGACACTAGTCTGTCTTGAAAATCTGCATAGAGAAGAAGAGGCTGCAAATACACCCACTTAAATTTCAATAGATTTTTGAGATTCTTTTGTTCTACACATATTAAAATGAGGGAGTAGAAATCAATTCCCTTCAAGGCAGGAAACGTGAGATTGAAGCCAAAAATATGACAAACCGTTTGATTGTAATTAATCAAATGACATTACTTTTTTTTTTTTAATTTAAATGTTATCTATAAAATCCCAAAAAATAGCTAAATAATAGATCTGCAATAAATTTACAAACCAAATTACTTTATTTAATGCTAGCATTATATCATGATCACTCCCAACCTTACCCTTCCAGTTAAAGGACCATTGGTGCTTGTTTCTGTTATTAATCCAGAGGATATGCTTCTCATGTTCAGTGACCCAGTTCCAAGAAGTATCACAATATAGAAGCCTATTTTCCACTTAATAAACATGCATAATTCCTGTGAACATTAGCACTGATTATGCACACTTACACACTCTAGGGCATATTCATCTAAACACAGTGAATTCAAAAGATCTGAAGGGAGATGCGTTTGGCCCTCTAGACTGCAAGAAACCCTAAGGAATGATAGGAACAGTCCAGAATGTTTTACTGGTATATTCTATTTTAATGACACTTTTGCAAATTAATTCCTTCAGCTCTCTGCCCAAAATACGAATGATGTTTTATGTAAGATAAAATAATTAAGGACCTTTCAGGGTAGAAAAGAGGAAAATTAAGAAAGCAAGGAAGGATTAAGCTTGTTAGGATATCACTCTGAAGATGGAAACTGCAGGTTCCAGACTGTCCGATGCTATAATGTGACATCAGTCACTTGATTTTGCTTTGAATTCTAATGTCCTAGATAGTTCTCTACAGGAGAGGTTTGAAAGATGCAACTCCCAAAGGAAAACAGATGCATATACCCCGGAGAAATGTAGAACTTAATACAAATTTCTGTCCTAAGCAAAACCTTGTGGTTTTGTATTGGCACATTTGTTTACAACATGCTGGCTTGAGTTTCAGCTTTCTCAGAACAGTATCCACAAACGCCTCCCCCTCCCAAACTCTGTGCAGGCTGCCTGGGCAGCTAACCCAGTGTTTCAGCATTGAGGGCTCTCTGTGGCTCTGGGCTTATGGTATATAAACAGTTCTTTAACAAACTATTTTAAAAACCACTGAAGCGTTCACTTCGTTCCGTGACATGGAGGGTAACATGAGCCCTAAAAGCTTGCCACAGATTCTGGATCCCAAGAAGAATATATCCACCCAAAAATGTACCAATATTTTTCACTGAACCCATTAGGTCTGCAGACAATGCTAAATATGCAACAACGTAAAGTATACTTCTGCCTATTAGCTGCTTATTTAAATGAGGTGTTCTTGACTAAACATTTTAATAGACACTTCCACTAAAAGTGCAGAGTCCGTTTGTGTAACTGCTATTTATTTTAAGCACTGTGTGATTCGTATTTGTGATGGAAACTTCAATAGCAAAGGCTTCCAAGCCAAGCTAGAGTAGTTCCCCCTTTAGTCAATACAGTCTTCATCTACATCAGTAAACAGCACAGTACAATTGATGCAAATACGTAAAGAGGAAGAGTTAGTGTTGAGGACCTGACATTACCATCACACATGTTTTCTTTTTTTTTATTTCAGACCAACTCTAGCTTATTACCAGACATTAGATATAGTAATACCTTAGGTGCGATCCCAGGACACATATTCTGGTTACATTTAATCCAGATGCAGTTTCTGTGCCCCAAGACTGTGCACCCCACTCTGTAATTATGAAGGAAGAGCAGTAAGTGGAGATAACCAGGAAATTCACCTCAAAATAATGCCCCGATACAGCCTAAAATGTTTTTGCTCTTTAAGTTAAGGGTATTTTCTATTGTGCGTGAGTGAAAGAGCTTTCTTTGTATCTTAGTCTGATGGCCAATGGCCTTTTATCAATCCAACGTGAATGTGCACCACACAACTCTCATGAATAAAGAAACTGTGTCATCTTAAGAAAATGTATATCTGAACTGAAGATAAGTCTTGTATTTCTTTTCCAAATATATTTATTGATGGAAATCTTCTTTAATAGAATCCAGTTCAGACCAAGACATAAAATGTCATCCCTCTCGACTACAAGTTCATGCAGAGGAATTATTAATCAATACACGCTTCATACATTTTCACCTTGAATATGCATTAGAGGAACTGAAATGCTGTTAATGTAATCACAATGATTTGGGTCTCCTGCTGGTGGCTCCTCCTGGAAAGATCAAATTTCGCCTCTGAGGCTTTGTCTGCAGCCAGCAGCCAGGGCAGGCAGAATGGCCTACATAGGAGAAGTCGCCACCAGTGACAGCACTTAGACTATTAGCTCCTCGGAGAGCCCAGGGCCATTATTTTACAAGCATTTCTGTGACAGAAGGAGAAGTAAAGCTCTGGATTTACTACAGCTAATTGTATTTCTTCTCTGCAAAATTAGCATTTAGCCCGGTATATAGACATTACATATAGAATGACAATAAACTGGACTAAATGTATGACAGTACCATTACAGAGCAGATCTCAAAACCCACAACTACCAAAGCAAGGGAGACAATCTTATTTGATGTGCATATCTAAAAACATATGAGGCCATTGAAGTAAAAGCCAGATATTGCAGCTTAGTAAGACTACAGAGCTGTCTCCAAATTTCAAGAGCAAAATAATCCTCTGCTCTTCGTGTTGTTTTTTGCACTACCATTTTTGTAAACATGATATTGAATTTACTCTCCGATATTTCTTCATGAGTAAAGTATCTTGTGAAATATCTGTGAACACTTCAAACATCCCTTTGAAGGGAGGATGTCCTAACAGTTCCAACCTATTTTCAGAAGATACCTTTATCCACAACACACAAAATCATTAAAAAAAAATTAATCCCTTTGCTGTGATTTGCCAGTAAGAACATGATGATTTCTAAAGAGTTAAAGAGTTGATGTACTTCATTACAAACAGTTATTTTGTAAAGACCATTCACTTTCCCAGAACTTGTAAGAGAAATGATTAGATGTCTGATCTTCGCGGATGTGCACCAAGTACCATTTAAAATGGAAGCTATAAATTATCAGTGAATAACAAGCACAATACCTGAGGCAGTAAACATTTTTTCATCTGAAAATACAGTTATTACAAAGTCAGTTGTTTCTTAAGAAAAGGATTGTGAGGCAAAATCTTGAGCCATAAATATGAAAATATGGAGACAGAAGCTTATTTATGTAAGTTGGAGTTAGCAGTTTTTGTTAGACCATTCATCAGGAGGAAAAAGGGGCTAGGTAGTAATTTGCAGAGTAGTCTGGTTCAAGGCTGAAGAAATTTAGGAAAGGACTGTACCATGCGTTTAAGGGAAAAGACAGTCCTACTTGTCTGCAGAAATTGTCAGTGTGCTCAATATTAGCTACTTATATTTGAAAGGCTTTTTTATTTGTATTCAGCCTCACACTGTATTTATGAACTATTCTGATCCTACTGTTCATCATTGCCATCCAATATTTTTCCTAATTAAAATTACTTTGAAGTCTCTGACCTTTAGGCAGACACTCGATTCTGAATTAAAATATAATTATCTTTGTAACATGAATACACTTCTTACGCTGCCCCCACGCTCTTCTTGTTACAGGATAAACACATAATGAATGTAAGGAAAAAACTACACTGAACTTGATGAAATAATGAAAAATAAGAAGAAAATAAACCGAGCACCCTGGTTTTCCTTCATATATAACAAAGGCAAAGAGGCAGTAGGGAAAAAATAAAGGCAATACTTAAAAATCTAGAGAAAGAAATCCTTTGTGCACAGTGAATAATTTATGTGCAGGACGTACTGCTATGAAACTTCACCATTTTTGCTGAAACCAAAAGAAGGACGGTCTTTTATATGAGTAGGTCCAGCAATCACATGGTTTATATTCCAGTGGTATTACACAGGTACAGTGAGGTTTATCGAACAGGACGACAAACACTCTTTGAAGGTGAAAGATGCCCATAAATTACAGGGTGCGGAGAGCACACTTCCTGGGAGTAAATCCCAGCTTTTTTCCTAAACTTTTAGTTCTGGTCGCGGTAGCTATGCGAATTGCCGGTATGGTGCGGGTAGCACTTCCCATTTATCTCCTTGTCTTCACCACTGCTGCTTCTAGCACAGGCATTCCTTAGTCTAAATGAATGGCAGCTGTTGACCATATGTTCGCTTTACATTACTTCGCAACCTTTTCTATGACCATATAATAAGAACTTGATAAATAACTTACTTTAACGTAGAGCTGCTGAAACTCCTCAAGGTTCAGTCTACCACTCGGACAGTCCTTTAGAAATCCTTTGTACCACTGTTTTAGCTCGTGTTCATTGAACTCCGTGCTCTTCACCAGATCCTCCATCACCTCAGGGGCCAGCTTGCTGTTCTGTTTCCCCATTCTGCCTTAAGAAGAAATAAATTAATACAGTTAGCCAGGTTGCTGTGAACATTTTAAACTGGAATTAGCGACAAGCTCGAACGCATCACTTGTTTCGTACTCACTGCTGCTTTTAGTCAAACGCAACTTCACGGATTCGCTAGTGAACAGGAACCTAAGCTATGTTTGAATATTAGAGGCTGAAATGGTGAAAAAGACAACATTCTTCTTTCATTTAGGAGTCCTAAGGCCTGGAGATAGACTGCTCATTTTCCTTCAGGTTAGGTACATTCTAGCTTTATTTTACACTAAGGCTGAAAAAGATGACTTCACTTCTCCTTCAAATTTAACAAAAACTTTTCACAGATTCAGGGATGTCCACAGAATTCCTCTCTATCTTTGTCTCAAAAATCTCTCCTGATACAACACCCATATTAGCAGCTGCTCCTCACAGGTACAAGGCTGTGGAGAGACAGGCTTGTAACGTACAGCACTAGATGAGCCACTGGGAGGAAGCAAGACGAGAGTACACATGCTTGGTCTCAAAAAATGATGAAACCAAACTGTAAAAACAAATGTAATTTTTATATATATGCACATACAGATGTATATATACATATATATGCATATATTTATACAAATATATTTAGTGTATAACTGATACACAGTAGATGGTTTATATCACATCACTGTTAACACTGGAAATACCCACAACATGTTATACACATTTTGTATAAATACTTACAAATATTAAGTGTAAAACATATAGCAACACAAAATATGCATGTGTGTATAGGTAAATACAATAATTTCAGTACTTCCTTTGACGTTTGGCCAAAGATGTTCTTTGACAGAACTTTTGGAAATCCTTTTGTTTTAACCTTTTCCCATTCTACTACATTTTGTTTCATGAGAGATGTCTTTCAGGGTTTTTTTTAATCAGGTGACAGACAGTACTTAACCTGTCCTGTAGAGAACTGCAAAGTGATGAATAATTTCTTTCCTGAGCCTAGCTTAACATTTTCATTTTTATCTTCCAGTATAGCGTCTATCTCTAATGACAGAACCACACTGAACGCACTCATTTCTAGTCCATATCACCACCCATTCCTGGTATTAATCTATTGCTTTTGGCATCTTCCCATTTTGAAGGGGAAGTTTCTTTCTCCTCAGAAGGACATACTTTGCTCTGTTCCAATGAATCAATATATTTATATAGCTTCGTTTATGGGAAACTTCCTGGAGCAGACACAAAGTTAACTATTCCTGCTGGTTTATGTGTGACCAGCACATCCCCTGGTGCCATACTACCAGCAGCACCAGGTCTCTTCCTGAAACATCTCATGGTCCCTCCCGCCTTCAGCAAAGTCCCTCCCCGTCTGTCCTCACCCCCTGTCACAGCCCCCAGCCCACCAGGACAACCAGGGCTGGCAGCCAACTCCTTTGCCAAGACAGCACATGACTTGGCCACACAAACATCCCCAACACCGAGAAGGAAGGTGTCTTAGGTCAAAGCATTTAGCTGGCACAAAGTTGGGAAATTTGTCATCAGAAAATACAAAATGCACATCGGGCTAGAAACTCCAGCCAGAAATGCCTCAATACCTTTGGGACACGGCTGTTAGACAAGCGCACTGTGCTGTGCATAGACGTAATTGGAGGTGGAAGTGGGCCACCATTTCTTGGGGTGCTTCCAGCAAGCAAAGCCTCCTTCCCCAGGCTCTGCACATCCTTCCTCTACCAATGCTGGGAGATGCCATTGGCCTTTCTTGCTCGAGGCCCTGTATCCTCTCTGAACGACAAGAACTTGCTACAAGGACTCACCCAGCTATTAATTAAGGGCAGCACACTACTTGCTCTAAATTTACTTTGCAGCTTTGCCAAGCTCCCATCCAAAAGTTTTGGTAAATTTAGCACAAATATGGGAGATTTCAACCTTTCAGTTAATTGCCACAGGTCTAATTGTACATGCAGATGTCCAGAAATTAGTTGTTTTGACTAAACAATCGGTTTGCAATTTATAGCATTTAGAACAAATGCCCCAGCCTTATCTTTGAAGTCTCCATCTTCTCATATATGACATTGACCTAACTTGGCATAATCTGAATTTAAATCCCATAGAAACTGAAGTATACTAATACAGATATTTCTCTAGCTCTAACTCTGATAGCTTTTAAGTGAAAAAATAGACTGGTTTATTTGGTTTAATATTTAAGGGGCCTTTTTATTTCCCCTTTTTAATTTCTTTCCTTTAAACAGTTGGTACCCTTTGCAGTCATAAGGTGTTTTTCTTAAGATCCAGAGCACCCTTAAAGATTCTCAGCAATTATAGTAACTACCTTAGGTAGATTCATAAGGCATCTTCTGGCTCTCTTAATTTAGCCAAGTGTGCTTTTACTCGACTCTTTTCACTTGGATTCTTATCCCCATTAGTATTTAACTCAATGACACTTACACATGAAAAAAAGCATCTTCAGTGGGCAAAAATCAGGTAGTTTTGACTGGCAAATTTTCTGTAATAGCAACGTTTCTGCATTTATCACGTTAGCTTTACAGCCCTTGGACTTGGTGCTACACAGCGGTGGAAGCAGACAGAACTGTGAATCTCAGCACCATCTTCCGAAGTTAGCTATGTTGTTTTCAGTAATGTGGACATAAAACACTATAGA
The DNA here is from genome assembly GCF_949628215.1 of Phalacrocorax aristotelis. Lineage (NCBI taxonomy): Eukaryota > Metazoa > Chordata > Aves > Suliformes > Phalacrocoracidae > Phalacrocorax > Phalacrocorax aristotelis. The sequence goes on from NC_134278.1 coordinate 12,825,160, forward strand.
AAATGGAGTGTGTCTGCACATGTGTATACATGAATAAAGAGCTGGACAAACATATCTGCACATAAACTTTTCTATCATCAGATTTGGAGAAACAAGACACCAGTTTTCTGCCTCTGTGACACAGGTCGCTGGTTTTGGTCAGCTGCTGGTTCTGCCATAGGTTGTCCAAGAAGTCCCAAACACCTTCCGGCCATCCCTGATGTACCTCACCGCATAATATCCTCTAGTAGATGAAAACCACAGCTGACATCTTGATAAACACTTTCAGAAACTATTTTTCCCACAGAACCAAACCAGTATCTGAGGAAGGTATAAACTGGGACTGCTGGGTTCTGTACTCTTATTTGCTGCTCCAGCACATTGCAGTGCATAATCTGCCAAGTTCTGTTTGAGGTGAGGGACTGAACAAGCTGACCAAACCGGTCACAATGCCTTCCTGTAATTAGAGACACTCATTCTTTCTTCTCGTTTTAAAGTTCTTATGGAATTGAATTACAATCTGCAAGAAAGCTCAAGAGTCTCATATAATTATCAAATATAAACTCACACTTCTGGCTCTGGGAGATCCGGCTTATTTGGGAATAAAAACTCAAATACATAGATTATCTAGTTAATCATATTCTAACATCTTCTAGAGTTTCATTGAATCTGTTATTATTATTGAAAAAGTACAATCACCCATTAGCAATGAGTATGCCGCTGCCAACACATTTAATTTTCTAAAATGAAAACTATTTTTAATTAACTTACAATCACGGTTTCCCAAACATGTTTTTTCCTTGTGAAAATCTATGAATATACATTAGGAAAAGACAGAACAGAACAGCTGCACAATCACTAAGTTTTCAAGAGGAGGAAAGGTCACTCTGCAAGCATTTCTTTGTTTAGTAAATTTTATTCTTTTAAACTATAAATTTGCTTCCAACTTCCATGCTTCGAACCACACGATGTGACAATCCAAGCACTGCTATTCATCTTCTGTTGCGTTTTCTGATTGGCGAAAATCAACAAAGGGAAAAAACAAAAAAATAAACCCCAAACAAAAAAGCAACGTGCTTCAATTCCAAACCATCATGGGGGGAGATTCACGATAAACAAGGAACCAGGTATGTGGGTGGCTCTTAGCATCAGTAAAGGTGTTAAGACTGTTCCCAGCGAGATTACTCTGGCAGGAGGACGCTTAGTAATATTAGCAAGGGCAACACAATGCAGATTAGAGATCAAGAAAAACACTAAAACTCTACTGTTGCGCCACAAGTAGCAACAGGAATGAAGGTTGAGTTTAAAAACATATCCTCTTGGCTGAAATGCTGCAAAGAGGCTGTCACCTACCCAGAGAAATCAGCTTTTCAGAAATGCTTAGTGTAGCAGTACTTTAGTACTTCATTAACACCTTAACTGCTGCTTTTACAGGTTGAGAGGAGGGTCAGATTTAAAAGATGGAGTTTTATTAAACAACCAATCCCCACCCTGAAGCAGTCCGGGCTGTGCCCACAGCAGGCAGGGACAATATGAGGATGTATCTGCCTGCTCTTTTCCTCGCTGGATCTCAGGAGGTCCACACCAGCTAGCCCGGGAAGCAGGAAAGGGCTGCAGCAGCAGCTGGAAGTTACTCTAAAATGACTCAGCAGCATAGCTTAGGAAACTGATTTTATGATGATTTACTGGGGGCTTTGGAGGTAACAGGCATTAAGTCAGATGCAGGAAGAGGAAGACATTTCCCACAGTTTTAAGACCATACCTGGTTTTATACAGTTCTTCCCTGTTTATATCTTTCATTTGATTATCTTTCCTGCAATGCTATCATGTGTCCCACACTTGCTTGTGCTGTTTCAAAAGCTTTCTGCTCTCCACACAATCATCATCCAAACCCCCTGGCCAATAGCAGGGACTTTTCCCTGGAATATTTTACAGCAGTTCCTGCATAGGTTTGTCAGGTCTGCCTCTCCCACTTGGCTTGCCAGTACTAAACGGCCAGAGTTTTACAAACTAAAATTTTATTAAAAACTTAAGAAGAAGAAAAAAGAAGTTAAAGTTCAATAGCAAAACATGACTTACAGAAGCTTGTTTGCTGTTTAACAACTTCAAAACACCCCCAAAACGGAGTTGCTAACACAGCTCCGTCACCACCTGCTTCCTCTTTCCACTCCTCTCTGTTCCCCTTTGGCTTCCTCGGCAAGTGTTCAATGTTCAAAGGGACCAAGCGCAAACAAATATAACTCTGGCTGTTCCTAAGGAAGAGTAAACTGAGTGCTGCCAAAGATGTCATATTTGTGCTGAAAATGGACCCAAATCCCTTTGACAAGACAGTGCCAACAGTGTCCAATCAAGTCCTTAAAAACCCAGTTCTGTGCCATTTTACTTGCTTTCCTTAAACCCAGTTATATAAAACCATTTTCTTTTCAAGTTGCATTAAAAGAAGTGTTGCCAGCAGACTGAGGGAGGTGAGGAGCTGTGGAGTCTCCATCCCTGAAGACACTCAAAACCCAACGGGACACAGCTCCAAGCAATCATCTGTAGCTGACCCTGTTTGAGCAGGGGGTTGGACTAGAGCATCTCCGGAGGCTCCCTCCAACCTCAGTGATTCTGTGAAATAGGGGGAATTGGGGCAGTCATCCCGCCTATCTTTTGGTATCCACAGTAGCTGCCTAGTTTCACTAAATTCCCTCCACAGGTAGCTGAGAGAAAAAGGGCTCATCCAAAGGATTATTTGGAGAAGAGGTACTGCAGTCACCTCCCTCCCCTCCCTGACTCCAGGAGTGCAGGGAGATTCGCCTTACGCCCCTGGGTACAGGCACCTAACTGAACAGGACTATCCCAGCATCTCAGTATATTTTGGCTGCTCTGACACCTGCCCCTGATCATGCTCTTGATTTCCCAGTAATCCTGCATGAGACGAAGGGGCTAGTCAACCAACATCTCCGCAGCCTCATGAGGTCTGTGCATTAAATGAGTTCCCTTGTATGGTGCATGTTTTTCTTGCTCTTCCCTGGCTCTGGGAAACAGGAATGAGTCATGTGGACTATGCCAGAAGCAAATGACAACACTCACTTTGCCAGCTCAGCTGTGCTGGCAGGCACTCATTAGGTTGGAAGGAAAGCTGTGCTTCATCCCCACCCCTCTGCCCACTCCCAGCCCACAAGCTCCCACATGAACGTGCTGACTCCTGGGGAATACATGTGAAATCCAGGCACTGAGCAGGCAAGTGTGGTGGGTGTCTTTGCAATCTTTGACACAACCAAATCTATAAATGGTACATTAAACACTGTATAGACTCCACCATACATACATATATAGGGGTAACAAAACCCAAAACAACTAAATGCTGTGGAAAGCAGAGAACTATGTGTATAATCTACAGTAACAGAATAATTTTCATATTATTTTTGAGCAGGCTGTTTATCAAATTTCCAGCTGTGTGCTGATAATAACTATAACTCCTGAAAACTCCCAGCATTGTTCCTTTCTCCTCAGGCTACTTCTGACGCTGCCTTTTCTCTACTAATGTCAGCATGAAGGATAGATAAAGGCAGGCTATCAAGCTGCACAGATGCTTCATTCCTTCAAATACACTTACTGTTTCACAGAAGAAGAAATCCAGCACTGTAGCCTGTCTTCCACACACAAAAACCCCAATGATCTCATACCCAACGCTCCACACGAGTAAGTATGCGAGGAACAGTACACATGGAAGAGAAAAGGAATTTTCCCAACCGAACCAAAGGCTACAACTAAAATTACCTTGTTCAACAGCAGTGCTTCAATGGCAGATGCCACCAAGCTGAGTGGTGCAGTTGATATGCTAGAGGGAAGGGATACCATTCAGAGGCACATTGGCAGGCTGGAGAAATGGGTCCATGCAAACCTCATGAAGTTAAACAAGGCTAAGTGCAAGGTCCTGCACCTGGGTCAGGGCAATCCCCAGTATCAATACAGACTGGGCAATGAATGGATTAAGAGCAGCTCTGCAGAGAAGGACCTGGGGATACTGGGGTCCCCAGTACAAGAAAGACATTAAGCTGTCGGAGTGGGTCCAGAGGAGGGCCACAAAAATGATCAGAAGGCTGCAACACCTCTCCTGCGAAGCAAGGCTGAGAGAGTTGGGGTTGTTCAGGCTGGAGAAAAGGTGGCTGCAGGGAGACCTTATTGTAGACTTTCAATAATTAAAGGGGGCTTGTAAGAAAGACAGAGAGAGACTTTTTACCAAGGCCTGTAGTGACAGGACAAGGGGCAACAGTTTTAAACTGAAAGAGGGTAGATTTAGATTGGACATAAGGAAGAAATTTGTTTTATAGTGGAGGGTAGTGGGACACTGGAACAAGTTGCCCAGAGGAGTTGTGGATACCCCATCCCTGGAAGTCTTCAAGGTCAGGTTGAACTGGGCTTTGAGCAACCTTGTCTATTAAAAGATGTCCCTGCCCATGGTAGCGGCAGTTACACTAGATAATCTTTAAAGGTCCCTTCCAGCCCAAACTGTTCTATGATTCTATTCTTCCTAGGGAACTTGTGAAGAACCTCCTCACATCAAGTGTCAACAAAATTTCTAGCCAGCTTGCATGAAACAGGGATGACCCCGAGCCCTGTCCTATAACTTGAGTAGTAGAACCACACCGGATGGGGAAAGCCCTTTTATCCCCCAATATGTGCAAAAGATGAAGACACTGTAGAGGAGAATATTTTGGTACTGTTGCATGATACCGTGGTGGGTTGACCCTGGCTGGACACCAGGTGCCCACCAAAGCTGCTCTGTCACTCTCCTCCTCAGCTGGGCAGGGAGAGAAAATACAATGAAAGGCTCATGCGTTGAGATCAGGACAGGGAGAGATCACTCACCAGTTACTGTCATAGGCAAAACAGACTCGACTTGGGGAGATTAATTTAATTTATTGCCAGTCAAAATCAGAGTAGGGTAATGAGAAATAAAAAACAAATCTTAAAACACCTTCCCCCCAATGCTCCCTTCTTCCCAGGCTTAACTTTACTCCTGATTTCTCTACCTCCTCCCCACAGCAGCACAGAGGGATGGGGAGTGGGGGTTGTGGTCAGTTCACCACACGTTGTCTCTGCTGCTCCTTCCTCCTCAGGGGGAGGCCTCCTCACACTCTTCCCCTGCTCCAGCATGGGGTCACTCCCACAGGAGACAGTCCTCCACAAGCCTCTCCAATGTGAGTCCTTCCCATGGGCTACAGTCCTTCACTAACTGCTCCAGCGTGGGTCCCCCATGGGGTCACAAGAACCTACCAGCAAACCTCCTCCAGCATGGGCTTCCCATGGGGTCACAGACTCCTTTGGGCACATCCACCTGCTCTGGCGTGGGGCCCTCCATGGGCTGCAGGTGGATCTGCCGCACCGTTACCCTCCATGGGCTGCAGGGGCACAGCCTGCCTCACCACGGTCTTCACTATGGGCTGCAGGGGAATCTCTGCTCCAGTGCCTGGGGCACCTCCTCCCCCTCCTCCTTTTTCCCTGACCTTGGTGTCTGGAAGGTTGTTCCTCTCACATTTTCTCACTCCTCTCTCCAGCTGCAACTGCTGTTGCACAGCAACTTCTTCCCCTTCTTAAATACGTTATCCCAGAAGCGCTACCACTGTTGCTGATGGTTTCAGCCTTGGCCAGTGGCGGGTCTGTCTTGGAGCCAGCTGGCATTGGCTCTATGGGACATGGGGGAAGCTTCTACCAGTTTCTCACGGAAGCCACCCCTGTAGTCCCCCTGCTACCAAAACCTTGCCATGCAAACCCAATACAGATACCACACAGATCTTTTAATATGCTGACACCAAGTAAGTACTACGCAACTATTAAATCTTCTGAAAAAGGGGTCAGTCAGCTTAGAAAGATCTAGTGGTGGCAGCAGTTGTCTTTCTCCCTTCACTGTCTCTCCTGTAAGCCAGCCAGCTGGATCCTCTTCAGTGACAACCAGGAGCCTTTACTTCATGACAGGACACTGCATCATGTTGTGGCATCTGTGGCTCCCCAAAATCCCCACGGGTGAAAGACTCCTTCACTCAGCTCAGTCCCATCCTCCAACCCCTCTCTCAAAACCCATGAATCCAAACACACAGCAGCTCCCTCCACGTCTACATTTTGACAGCAAGAGAAAAGGGCTGTGACAACCCGTAGGAGTGGAAGATGAAAGCAATCCACCTCCAGGTGTTTACTATCAGGGCAGAAAAATATAGGCAAGGAACACCACCCCAGACACTGGCAGAGGCACCAGGACAGAGAATACCAGACGTGGTGAAAGCCAAACGAGGCCAGGCAATGCCGAGCACTGTGGACCTGCTCTAGCTGACCCCGCTCTGAGAAGGCCCTTGCACTACACAGTCTTCAGAGGTCCCTGCCAACCTCAGCGGTTATGTGGCTCAAGAACTGTGGACATCCTTTCAGTAATAATTTTGGGAGAAATTGATTACCAGGTGTAGGTAGAGTTAATATACTTTCATAATATTGGCATATTGCCCATCAGTGACTTCAGGAACATGTTCTCCCCACTCAGAAACAGAACTCACCCTGGACTACCAGCTTTCTCCTTCATGCAACACACAGGGCTCTATTCTGAGATTTTAACCGAATTCATGCTTCCCATACCAAAATGATGGCAAGTCCATCAGTGAAAAATAAGAATTTCTGTGTTTGTGTAACACCATACTGAAGTTAGAAGCAGTCATAATTCACTGCTGATAACGTAAACCTCAAACTAAGGGTGAAACAAACAGGCTATGTTCCGATTTATATTACACTACAGCAAAACCTGGAATAAATCCAGTGATTTCAGATTACTTTACTGGCTTTACCAAAGATCAGATTCAGGCCTGCAATCTCTTGGTGTAAAAGAAATGGGGAAAAATAAAGAGTAATGACATTAAGGAATACAATTATCGAACTGAACTAAAAAATAAATGGAGAGAAGAGGTTTAAGCAAAAGAAGAGAGATATATTTTTAAATTTTATTTGAAATGAGATGGATATTCAATTAGATTCAAGCAATAAAAAAACATTTGAAAGGGTAAAGGCTGAGCAGGAGGATGCTCTAACATAACAACTGGTGTGTACGGCCTTTTTTCTCTAGGTGAATTTATTACATTGAAAGTGTGGATTTGTTTTCTGTTGAGTCTGGAATAAAAGAAAAAGAGAGTTCTCTACATTTTCAACATGAAAATCAAGGGCAATACCAGACTTACCAGTAGCTCCACTGTTGATGCACCCCTGTGGGTCACAGTAGGGCTCTACTCAAAGCTCGATGCTGAAGCTGGCAGCTTGTATATAAACTAACCTGCAGACACATGGTCTGAAGTATATCGCAGGGCCTTATTTTTGCCCCCTCTTCTCATCTGGATTGGGAAACTGCTTGCAGCACGCCACAGCTGGCTTTCTTCCTTTGCAGGTGGACATAGGAGGAGGTACGTAGCATAAAGCAGAGACTATCTGGGTTGTTCAACAAGACACAAGTGCCCAGAAGAGCTTCCAGGCTCTACCACTTAGCTTTAGACGTGGAGAGATGGGGATGAAATCCCTCTTTAGCTTGCTCTTTCTCTCAGTCTCATTTTAGACCACAAGGAGTGTCCATATTTCTACGGAAAGCTTAGGCCCTCAATAATCAGTGGTCCTTAAGAAAATTTTTACTTCCTCCTTAACTCCATCATTTGGCTTTGTTGCATGCTGTAACTCAAACTTAATTTTTTTTTCACATCCACTTCTTTTCCAATATTTCAACAGAATTTGGTGACTTGTATGTTCTAGAGAATTTAGTGCTTTATTTCTGAAGAGAAGAATATGCTTGTTAATGCTAAGTGTCAGACAGACATGTAAGTACATCGGTTGCCATAGTTTCATTTTGCTATTGGCCCAGCTTCTATCAGCTGTGGTCATCAGTAAGTAACAAGGAGGTGTGAGTTGAGGAAGAAGCCTCATTTTTCAGCAGTGAATATTTTCTTCACCAGTCTATTCTCTCCAATTTTGTCCTCGTAAATAATAATCTTAAAATGCATGCAGAACATTTACTGTGCCTTTTTGTAATAATTCATATGCTGAATACCATTTCAATCACCTGAATAATGGTTAGTCTGATTACCCAGAATGCTCCAACATCAGAGCCTTGATTGCTGTCACAAGTTTGTTCTATGCCCTATATCAAACGTAACAGTTTTTGATTGATTTTTCTGAGGTTTTATTATAGAATATGGTTTCCAATAGGCTTCCCCTCATGGGATGCCCTGATATGTAACCTCCCGGACATAACCACTAGAACAAGTTATGTGTCAGCACTGATGATCACTTTCCAAGCCTTATATTTCAAAAGATTAGATTATATAATTTTTAGCTATTTCAGAGGTCTATCCACTATTCGATATTCTACCTCTTCTGGGATAGTTGCTGCAAACTTGTCTTTCTTTTGGAGGAAGATTGACAAGGCATGCCTGAAGATTATAGTTTCCCTGAGTAGGTTCCAGTCTTCTTCTGCAACCATGGGACAACACTTACGTAGACTGTAAACAGCCAACTAGTTTTGTTACGCCAAACTAAATCAACATCTTCTCTGCCTGAGATACAGAATTTTTGTCAGTTTGCAGAGACTAGTGTTAATTAAAATGCTGCTTTTCTTTAAGAGAAACACTATTGATGGTTCATGCTTAGGGATAAGGGGTTTTAGACGTCTCACGGTTTAACCTGGCAGGCAGCTGAACACCACGCAGCCGCCCGCTCACTCCCCCTCAGTGGGATGGGGGAGAGAATCAGAAGAGTAAAAGCGAGAAAACTCATGGCTTGAGATAAAGACAGTTTAATAGGTAAAGCAAAAGCCACGCACACAAGCAAAGCAAAGCAAGGAATTCATTCACCACTTCCCATGGGCAGGCAGGGGTTCAGCCATCCCCAGGAGGGCAGGGCTCCATCACATGTAACGGTGACTTGGGGAGACAAACACCATCACTCCAAATGTGTCCCCCCCCTTCTTCTTCCCCCAGCTTTATATGCTGAGCATGATGTCATATGGCATGGGACATCCCTTTGGTCAGTTGGGGTCAGCTGTCCCAGCCGTGTCCCCTCCCAGCTCCTTGTGCACCCCCAGCCTGCTCACGGGTGAGGGCTGTGAGGGGCAGAAAAGGCCTTGACTCTGCGTAAGCCCTGCTCAGCACGAACTAACACATCCCTGTGTTATCAGCACTGTTTTCAGCACAAATCCAAAACATAGCCCCATACTAGCTACTATGAAGAAAAGTAACTCTATCCCAGCCAAAACCAGCATGAAACTTTAGCCATTGTCTTAACCACATTTACATATATGCACATTTTTCTTCATTTTTGTTTTTAAATAAATACTGATTTATTCTGTTGTAATTGCCTAGAAAAAAGTAATACATGCTGTGCTCTACCTGCATTACAGCAGGTCTTCTATTTGCTATCAGTTTGCTTTATTGTTAGTTTGAAATGTTACTGTACCCTTATGCCTGATATGGGCAAAGACAAATTCTCTAAGTTGGTATGCTTACCAAGAGGTAGTTTTACCGCTCACATTCCAGATTCATTTTAATTTAGGTTTGAGTCGATCACATGCCTTTTTCGGATCACATCTCTGACTCATACGTCATCGGGCTCTACTTAAGGGTACAAGCTTCACTCTTCATTTATATGCATATTCCTCATCACAGCTCAAAAACAATACTGCTCTACTTTTCTACGAAGGTGGATTAATTGCACTGAATGTTAGGTTTAAAAAGTCAGTTGTCTTTGTTCCCTCAGCAGTCAATGGAGATGGCCAGAAAATTCAGTGATTCACCCCATGTCGAGAGAGATGTCTGAAAGAGGCAGGATGAATATATGCATGCTTATTTTAAGACTGGATGAATCACCTTCTACAAGTGTCTCTTTCTTTCTGCTGATTGTAGAGGAAGCCTTGCAACTTGCTTAGATCTGAAATAGGATTTCTAAATGCTTAAAGTGAAGCACGAAAAATCCTACCTTGCCCATCGGCAGTGGATAACCTAGAATCAAAATGCTGTCCCTGATCTCACTAGGAAGCACATACATTTGCTGAAGTTGATTGTTATTATTATGTATCAGAGCCTGTATTCAGGTGTGATTAATGCCATTACAAGTACAACATGCTGGTCTACCAAATACAGGCAGTCTTTCCAGAACTACTATTTACTTCCATCAAAGCAGTGAAAAAATTAACTCTTTTCCATTCTTTTCCAGCCCCCAAAACCAAAATAGTAGCTGAATTGTAGAGATCAGGCTGCTCAGGATTGTTTCATCATGCTCTTGTCATTCTCTGCTTTCTCTTTAGTCTAGTTCTTAGCCAAGTAAAGTCTTGGCCTCAAAGAGTAAGAAGAATATTTATTATTATTAAATACAATATTCTTTATAAGAAATTTCACTCTGACCATCTAAATACTATATTAAGGTTTGGTCTTCTCCAACCCATTTCCAATACCCAGCTCTCTCTCTGTCCACCACAGCCTCCTTAGCAGCCACGTCCAGCAGTGCAAGATACAGTTTCATTTACAGCTTTGGATTCACAGGGAGAGGATTCACATGGCGAGCACTGGATGGCCCTCCTCCAGCCCCTGCTGGGAGTAGTGGCAGCAAGATCAGCACCTAGATTGATTCCTCTCTGTTCCCAACTCACAAAACAGCAATAGGGTCTCTTTCTTGACTTGTTCATGCTCCTGTGACAACTACGACTGACAAAGGATGGAGTAAAACTCTGAGTAGGGATCTCAGCATATGGTCTATAAATAATGTTGTGATGACTGAAATAAATATAAGCTAACACATAAATCTTTTGCTTCCATTCAATTTCTACATGAAAAAGACTTAAGACTCTGGAGTTTGCTCGCTTTTGCACACACATCTACGATGGCTGTGAATGAGCTGATTTCAGCTGATGATTTTGACCTATGTGCTAAACGACTACATTACTAAAAACCACATGACTATATTATGAGAGATACTAACAGAAGCAGTTAGCAGGAATGTAGATTACTGCTTTACAGCTTTTTATTTTACTAAAAACCTTTCAAAATCAAAACAAAGTGTTTACATCATTGTGGCTAGTGATCCATTGGTGCAACACTCGCCCCAAATTCATTATAAACCCATCGTCAGAACTATCCCTTGTGACTGCTTCAGATGGAGCATGATTAAATGCAGAGGAAAGACATTACTGAGAAGATGAATCATAATTCTGCAGAATGAAATCAATGGCTTTACACTTTTGAGTTGGCCATTATGGGGCAGTCAAAAACAAGTGAGCAAATGAATCACGTAACCAGCTTGAACAGGAAAAATATACTTAAAATTTGACTGGCAGTAACACTGACTATCAAGGAAACACAAGAGAAAACCTGAAACTGTTTTCTTAATAATTTTAATATGAAAATTCCTTTATCACACTATGAAATGAAAAGTTTTTCCATCACTTTTGATTTTTATGGTTTGGAATAAATGTAAGAATTTTACTCAAGTGGTTTGATGGCTCATTTGAAATAACGTTTTAGTTCCTTCAACCTAGTTCTAAGCAGACAGGTTGGTAACCATCTTACAGCAATGACAGAACGAGATGTCTTAGCAAGTATCAGCCAGTATGGCTTCAGCTACTCAGGTCAACTTGGCAGCTTAAGCAGCTGACTCAACTGAATGAGATCTTGCCCACCTAATTTAGACAGCTAACTTGAGCCTAACAAACCAGCTAAGTGCCAAAGCATGCTGTTTTGTCAACAGAGAAAAGCCATCACAGAGAAACCCTGCTCACCTAAATTAATTCATCAATCTTATATCTATAGGCTCCCCCTCTGGAGTCCACGAAAAATGCCTGCCTTCCCCTGCTCCCCACTTATGCTAGGAGGATGGCTTTGTTATGCACCTGAAGGTTAGGTGGGAAATAAGGCGTTTCTGATCTAACTTAACACGCTGATGTTGGTATGCTATGCTGTGTTAACAAGCTGTCAGCCTTCCTGTCCATTTACACTAGCACACATGCTACAGGCAGAGCACGCGCATAGAATCAGCTGTCATGTCAGCAATGCCAAAAGGAGAGCAGCTGTGCTCACCTGTTGTTTGTGCCTGCCCACATACACCATTCCCTTTGCTATTTTACAGAATAGTGTACAAAAGGTCCAAATCACAGTTGATCTCCAAGTCATTTGTTGCCCTTGACTAGTATCTTTGATGGAAAATGGAGCAAAAATGTCAAGGCTGGGAGAGTGTGAAAGTGAACTGCTCCTGTCAGAAGTATTCGTTGTGCTTCCTCCTTTAGCTGTTTCACTTCCCAGAGCTGCCAATACAATTTTTGTCATAGAGCATGCAATTAAAAGTGTGAAAAGGTCTTTAATGCAGATTAAGAACGTGAGTTCTTCACTACAGAATATCTCTATTGCACCGGCAAGCCCAGCATCAAAAAGCAATAACGCATATAATCGTTACATAGTATTTCCTCATTAATTAGCACACACTAGTAATATCACTATTTGAAAACAGACTGACAGACAATATAGATGAGTCTCACAAACCTTTCTTGGAAAAATTTAAGCATTTTTACAGATGATGGAGCTCCTAGCAATGTTATATATTGAGGAACAAGAAAAAAAGGTACTCTGACATTGATATTGAAAGAAAATGCAAAACGAGCAAAAAGGACAGAGAAAAAGGAAAGCCGGCTCTCTCTGAGGAGACTCTGTGTCCCCACTACAGGAACCTCATTATTATTTCATGACCCTAATGGCAAGACTCTAAGCCTTGTGTGTGTCCATCATAACAAAAAATTAATTACAAACACAAACCAGAAAATCTCACATATACAATAATTGAAAGCTGTTAGCTGTATCTTCTCATTTTTACTTCATTTATACAGTACAATAGTTCTGGAAGACAGCAAGGTAAAACATACAGCTTTTCATAAGTCCCAAATACGAATCACAGCATATGGTCTTTCTGTTAAAGATAAGCCAGAGGGAGGCAGGGAGAGAAAGCCTCTTGTGCTAAGGGACTGCACAATTTTATAATTTCAAATACTAAAAATAATTGGTACAATTTCTTCCAACTCTTTTTCAATGAGAGCTCTACTGGAATGAATTTTTATACAACTGGTTATTATGACTGTGCTAATAAAACTGATATACTCGCTCAGATGAATCCATGTTGTGCACAAATGCTTTTTTTGGTGAAATAATAAGAGATAGACCATGAGCCAGCAACATGCCCTTGTGGCCAAGGCGGCCAATGGTATCCTGGGGTGTGTTAAAAGGAGTGTGGCCAGCAGGTCGAGAGAGGTTATCCTCCCCCTCTACTTTGGCCTGGTGAGACCACATTTGGGAGTGCTGCATCCAGTACTGACAGGTGGGTGTCAAGAGGATGAGTCCGGAATCTTTCCAGTGGTGCCCAACGACAGGACAAGGGTCAATGGGCACAAGCTGGAACACAGGAAGTTCCACCACAATATGAGAAAAAAAATCCTTCCCCGTGCAGGTGCCAGAGCAGGGGCACAGGCTGCCCAGGGAGGCTGTGGAGTCCCTTCCCTGGAGACATTCAAACCCTGCCTGGACGCGTTCCTGTGCCCCCTGCTCTAGGTGTCCCTGCTCAAGCAGGGGGGTTGGACAAGGTGACCTCCAGAGGTCCCTTCCAACCCCTGCCATTCTGTGATTCTGTGATTTGTGCATGTAGAATTCCTTCAGAAAAGCACATGGGAAGCTGCTACAAAGGAACAGCTCTGGGAAAGCCCATAACCATACATCCAACAAAACAGATAAAAATAGGGAAAGAAAACAAATGAAAGCTATATAAATATTTAAATTAAGATGATTATGAAATTCACCAAAAATACTGTCCAAATACCTTGAGTTTATCATCCACCAGGATAAAGCAATTGATAAAGGTTGTTAAGCAGAGACAAGCTGACTCAGAAATCTTTTCAAAGGTCTCAAAATTGCAAATCTAAAATACCAGCTTGCAGTTTTATTAAATTGTCTAGGAAAATAAAATTTTGTTCTGATTCACTGCCCACTTCTGGAAGTTGAGGACCCCTTGGGAAAGCTACTTCAGAAAACTTAGCAAGAAAAAGACATTATTACAGGCTATGAATCCTGGAAAGCATGACATACAACTCTAATTCTCAAGGGGCAGGACGTTTTTTCCTAACTTAGGGCTGTCTGTCGCTGGATTGTCCATGGGAACAGTTGAGGCCCACGGAACTGGACTACAAAGGTGCTGGACAGAAAAGAAAAAACAACCATAAAAAGACAGTTCCATTTTAAAGCAGAGCTGCACTTTCTGAGACACCTTGAGGGTCTTGCTGAAATCAATCAGGGAGTATCTCTCCAAGTCAAGGGGGAATTGCTGGAGGTAGCTGGCAAGGACGAACAGCCTGGACAGCGTTCACACAGCCATGCCTTTCACAGTAGCTGCTGCTCCCAGGTGACAGGAGACAGCAGTGGGTGAAATATTTTTATTCCCAACCATGATACTAAGCAGCTGCAACTGCATTGACAGCTACCCCAGACTATTTAAGTCTGGAGAATCTGGAAAGCTAGAAACACCAAACACTGTCTTCCGTGGCATTACCTCATGATTACTTCACTCATCGCTGGAGAATGTGAAGGTGAAAAGGTTTATGATAGTTGTTGCTCTCTCTAGTGATTCCAGAGGCTGGGAGTGACTTTCAGGGTGAGATAATCTCTTTCATATTTCTTACACTTCTGCAATAAGGTACACAAACTGCTGCTAAGAAAGAACAAAAATATCTTGGACGACAGAAAAATATAATTTCTGTATAGTCAATGCCCTCTTCACCACTTAATTGCATCCACAGCTTTTTTAATTGCAAAAATGCCCCCCAACTTTAGTACATGAACATAACTTCTACAGTGGGATCAAAATCACCTGGCTTCAATGCTCTCAGATGTTGGTGTCTACACTAAGACAGTCATTTAGGCCAACAGAGACACAGTCATCTCCAGATAGCGATTCAGCAAGTTGACCTAAGACATTTCTCCTCGGATGGGATGAGTCATACTTTGGAGGTGATGTTCTCTCTCCATTGACTCTCCAGCCTATCATGTCTAATAATCACTGATTAAATTAGCTTTCCCAAATTTGTCTGATCCCTTTTTCACCACATTTATATTCTTTGTCTCCACAACATCCTGTGGAAATCAGTTTCATAATTTAATTAAACTTCATACAATAATTTCATTGGTGACCTATTTCTTGTACTGTGAGGAACAGTGACTATTTCTTATTCACCTGTTCCTCATCAGTCATGAAACAGCCAGACTCTACCTAGCCTACGCTGCATGTTGCTAACCAACTTCTCTCCCTTCTTCTAGACTTTTTATGATTTTACTAACTCTTTATCAAAAAAGTGACTATAATTACAGATAGGATGTTCCACATGTTTTTTCAGTGGACTATTTTTCTACTTCTGTCCTACTATTTCCTAGCCATTTTAGCTGCTATTTGTCATGAACTGGTAATTTTGGAGATTTATCCTCAGTAATACTCAGTTCCTCTCCTGATTTCTACGGGTTAATCTATAAACGTCAATATATTTTGTCCCACAGACATTACCTTCCTCTTATTGCCAACAAATTCACCTTTCTAGTATTCAGTATTACATAATCATGTCGCAGCAGTTTACAGTCAGGTTTAAATCTGAGTGTTACGGGTAATCTCAAATCACATGCAAATTTTCTCACTTCCCTAGTCAGCTCCACAAGTCATTTAAGAATACATGCCATTTCTTTCCCCCACTCTCCATAAATTGTAAAAACGTGTGATAACAGTTTTTATTCCTACTACCTCTTACCATATTATGCATATATAAGTACTAGAAATTACTTGGAAAATTCAAAACTAGATGGAAGATGGCTTAAACACGTTGGTATCATTACAGGCTAAAAACATGTAAAATGTTTCACAGATTAGTGTATTCTAACAACCTGGGAAGAAGTGTTGTGGACGGAAATAATAGAGTTTCACACACAAATTCCTGATTCATCTGCAACCTTTGTTATTGAACAAGAGTACAGTTTTTAGATAGACACCTGGTCTTGATTTAAAGCTTTAAAACAACAGATATTCTATCGGGTCTGTAGTTGGATCAGTCTCTGCTTACGTTAAATGCTGCACTGGTAGAGCTGTTAAGTCTCTCTGGTGTGACAATACAGGGGAAAAATTAAAGGAAATTAAGGATACAGTTTAGGAATAAACAGTGGAATAAAATAAAATAATAAAAAAAATTCCCCAAATCCCCAAAACCCAGCAGCAAGAAACAGAATAATCTTAAAAGCTATTGTGGCACTTGCCAGGAGCTTGGAACAGCTAGTAAATCAAATCAGAGGACGCAATATAAAAACTGTTAGCTGCCAGAAGGCAAAGAATTGTTTGAGCTGGTTATACTTGCAGCACTTTTTTTTTTTTTTTCCTTTTATTCCCTAAATTACTCCAAAAAGACTCAGTATTAAGAGAACCTGTTACAAAATCCCCTCTGGAACTGAACAAGACTCCAAATGACGGACTTTTTGTAGCGATATTTTTTCAGTTTCCAAGACAAAAGGGAATACAGAACAAATGATATTCAGGAAAGCTGCCTGCTTTTTCATGGTGGAAAAAATCCCTTCATCTTTCCTGACCAGAGCAGCCCTGCTACTAAAGCCAAGCGAAAGGGGAGGGGAGTGAGAGCATATCAAGATTCAGGGGAAAGGATCAAAAATCCCTTTTCTCATCTATAAAAAACTGTATTATACTCTGTGGGAAAATGTGTGCATCTTGGAATGGCAAAATATAGACTTCAAGGCAAATGGTATAAGGAGCCAGACTTACGAAGACATGTAAGCACTTCTATGGGTCTGGACTAGTGGCTAATGTAGGTGCTGTTATCTAATTGCCTTGGTTCGTTTCTGTTCAAGTAAGTCAAGGTGACGTCCAGTATAAATGTATCAACCGTCTCCCCGGCAGCTTGAGTGCTCTTATGAAATCTCACCAAGTACCTAAATAGCTATGCAAATCTCATCTGAAGTATTTAGTTGCTGCATTCCCTGCTCAAAATGCAACTTAAACTCTGTCACCTCTACTTTCTAAGAAAATGACACCAGCATACAAAGCAGGCCAGACACTGAACTACACAATGCCAGCCTGCGCATCCATGCCTTGTTTTATGTGGTACCACTTCTTAGCATTTTGAAGGTCCCAATTTCTCACACACTGCCACTGTGAAACATTCAGGTTGGCATTTGATTCTTCATAAAAATAGCCAGGCACATGAATAATCATATGTCATATTAACGTTAGTCCTGGGGAGCTGAGCCAAGCTGTGAGCACTCATTAACAGAGTGGGGTAAGGAACGTGCCTGAATAGACCAGTGAAATTACTGGCTATAACGTTGCTGAGAAACACTGACACGTATATAGATGTACACACACAATAAATATAGGTTAAGATGGTTTTATTATACAGACATGCTTAGCGTTAAGAGTGTCTACACAGTATTACCATGACTCTGCTGTCAGACAGATGGTTAGGTAACACTAAATTCATTGTGAATCTCAGCCCCAAGTTGTCCCTCTTCTTCCTCCTCATACAATCTTTTCCCTGTACCTTTGGCTTCCTCCCCCTCTCTGGCAGAGCATTTGCCAAGCCAGTCCCAGTAAATCTGTACCAGCTCATCCTGTATCTCCCACTTTACTCCCTCCCTCCTTCCTACCTGGCACCTATTCCCTACCCAATGCCAATTCTCATCACCCCTGGTGCTTTATCTGCACTTTTTCTTTTCTTTTTTTTTTTTGGCTTTTCATCAGCAAAAACAGTGAGAGCAGCTATGTTCATAGCATGCAAGGTGTAAAAAAAAAGAGTTAGGCTTGCTTAAGCTTCAGAGAAATTCAGCTGGGCAACATCTTGTTGACATTTACAATCTTGGCACCGTCAGGCACAAAGATAACACAACCAGTCCCAACGAGTGGAGAGGGTGGACGCCCAGGCTGCCAACAGGGCCATCAGCATCTCGCAGACGGGCAGCCGCTGAATGGGAGGGACCAGGGGCAGGCCGCAGCATGCTTAAAAGATGCTCCACGCTATACAGTATTAGAGAGCATTTCATGTTAAAAAACAGGTTGTAAAGCTAAGTGAATTACGCATCCTATAATTATGCTGTGTAAAGCTTAAACAACCCAAGGCAGCTGCCCAAGAAACACCATGATTTACAGGCGTGAGACGCAGATGCAGGGAGGAAGGCAAGACTGATACCAATGCCTCCCTCACATGTGGGCAAACACGGAGCATTGTATGTGTACGTGTACTCCTCTGACTGCCCGAAATCACTGTGGACTAGTTGGAGGAGAAGACACTCATGGAGAGGGAGAGGAGCTGTCAGTGGGCAGGAAGAGCAGAAGAACCAGCTACATTCATCAGCAGTAACGGCGTGTGAGACGTGCAGCACACCACATTCATATCCTAAAGGGTTTTGTGCATCTAATCCCCTAAAAATGGCATAGGAGGAAGAAGTGTGGGAGGAGTTGATACCCCTACGGGAAGAGATTAATTTTGATATCCTCAAGTAGAAAAAGAGAATTCAGACTACTGGGGAGGGAGATTGTTACTTTTATTTGCTACATGTTACACTATATCCCTTCTCTCCTCAACCCTAACAAAGCAGTGTTGAGTGAACCTATCTGTGTGTCACTTGTAGCAGACATGACCACCCATCCATCTCATCGCCCTGGTTTCTAGGTGGAGGCTTGAACTGGTTCTGTTTGGCTGGTTGTTTTTCCCGGAACAAATGCAGAAATGAACCTGACTCTTGCTGCTGCTGGTCTGCCCCTGGTAAAAGGATAAAACAGAAACGAAAAGGCATTGGGGTCAGAGATGTTGCTTGCATTTGTACTTTCTTTTTTATAAACCATCTATACTCCTCAAAAAAACTTCTCAGAATATCTACGAAAAAGCTTTTTTAAGGTTAAGAGGAACAATCAATTTGTACCTCTGCTCTGCTTGCCGTATAGATCTGTTGCAAAAAAAAAAAAAGGAAAAAAATCTTAAATCTGACAGGCATGGGAAAGCCCTGAGGAGCTGCAATCCCCCAAACAACCAAACAATTACTGTCTTGAAGTTTCCATCAAACTGGTGCCTGCCACCACATAAAGCCACTTGACAGTATGCTCACTCTTCCCTGATGTCATATAACTACCTTATTCCAGTACTGGTGCTCCAAACTTTTTCAGAAACATTATTTTTCTGTAACTTGAAAGGACCTGGGTTGATTTATGACTCCAAGAACTTGGCCAGAATCCAGAAAGACATCAAACTGCCAGTCTGTAACTTAATCTGTTCCCTCAAGAAACTGAATTAAAACAGGTGTTTTTTTATATTTTATATAATTTTTATATAAATTTATAAAAATTTTTATATGATTTTTATATTTATATTTTTATATTTATATTTTATTTTTAATTATGACATTAAATAACATAAAACATTCACAATTTTTAAAACTTTCATATAACCAGGGACAACAGAAAACCGAGCAACTGTACTACTAACTGCAAACTATATGACATGATTGCAAAGAATACTCTCTTTCTCTAACACAGCATCCACCAGTCATGCACAGAATAATAATAGGGAAGCTATTATATAGTCAGTAGCAGGGAACTTGATTAATCCAGGTTATTTCTACCTGGATGGTAGCCATTACAAGTTGGATATCTAATCTAAACTAGTCATCAAGGCTCCAAAGGTGCAACGGAGAGAAACAGGCACCCGATTCAACAAGAGGCAATTCATCCCATGCTAAAAGTATATATACAAGATAAGTGGGATTAATTGGTTTCTGGAGATGCCTACTCTTGTTTGACTAATGATAACGCCCACACAATTAGTTTAGACCAAACATTTAACTTTTAGACAGCTAGAATGGCATGAAAAAAAATTCCACCCTTTGAGCGCAGACTGAGCTGACTCTCCCAGTTTGGGGACAACTGCCGAGCCTACAGCCATACTGTGCTTCAGTCCTCGTGACCCAAAGCTAGGTACTACCTGGCCGGCGAGGTCCAGGGAGGAGGCAGTGGATCTTGGCTGAATCAGTGGGACAAAATACCAGCCCAACGTTACAGCAGCCCCTGCGCAGACTCTTCCCAAGAAATTGCCTTCCTGCCAATACAGCCAGTTATCAACCTGTTTCAAACAGCTCTTTTTTGGGGTCCATATTTACTAACAAAAATCACACAGCTTTATGTTCTCTGATCTCTCTGGCCCTCGTACAGTCATTGTCATACATTCATTCAGTTAATCAGCATCTCTTGGATGAAAAAGGGGGACTATGTTAACTCAATTATTTTTAAAGGTATTATTAACACTTTTGACAGGTTAGTACCATTGACCTGCTGGTACTTCCACGGGAAACGGTTTAGTACCAACTAGCTCCA